>NC_142064.1:73117500-73415000 GCF_059756535.1 Pantherophis guttatus
TGGACTGTGTGACTGATGATTCAATAATTGCTCTCATTAAAAATGTTCACGCTTTTAATTTTTTCCCCCTCACATTCTGTGACGAGCCGGGGAATGAAATGGTTCTGTCATTGTCAGCAGATAGATAATTGAGTTTGCTTTGATTTCCTGCGGTGCCCAATCCCTACCCCGCATTGACGGTTGACAACTACTGACATCCAGTGCAACATTTAAATAGTTTCTGCCTATCTGAAAGAAGAGAAATATCATAAGAAAATATCCTCACACTTTCACCTTCTTTGCTTCAGTGTGCGTAGCCAGTAATCCACCTGGCCCAGGAGACGGAAATAAATTGGCTTTTTTTCCCTGCAAAATTCAAGAAGGGGGAAAATGGGCAGAGATTTGAACGTAGACTGAATACTGAATACTGATTATTGCTACATGTACATCATTTGAAAGGCAGAAGTTTTGGATTTTAGGAACTATTATACGGTTCTGAAAAAGAATGGATTCATCTTATTCTTTTTTTAAAAAATGAATATTGGTTATTATGACTGATTAATTAATGTTAACTTATAGTGGCTGCCAGGGGTGAAATGCTCCCGGTTCGGACCGGATCACCTGATCCGGTAGCGATGGAGGCGGGTGGTTCACAGAACCGGTAGCAAAAATCCCTGCCTCCCCCCCCCCCATTGTCCAGCTGAGCCGCGCAATCATCAGAGGCTTTTTTTTTAATTTTTAAAAGCATTTTTTCTACAATCTCTTCGGCTTTTAAAAGTAAAAACAAAGCCTCTGCCGATCAGGCAAGTCAGCTAGGATTGTCAGAGGCTTTAAAAACATTTTTTTAAACAACCTCTTCAGGCGAAGAGGCTGTAGAAAAATGGTTTTAAAAGTTAAAAAAAAAAAGTTGGCCATGCCCACTCAGTCATATTACACCCCCCAAGCCACACCCACAGAACTGGTAGTAACAAAATTTACATTTCACCACTGGTGGCTGCATAGATAGATTTTCTGAATGATGATCCCTAACCATTTTTCTCCCAGCTTTTCCAAGGGTGCATCTATTGTCGCGGTGATCAAATCCATCTACTTTTCTGCTAATCATCCTTTTCTTCTCTTTCCTTCCATCTTTCCCAGCATCACAGCTTTCTCCAGAAAGCTACCGTAGGTCTTGGCATATTTGTCCAAACCAGGATAATTTGAGCCTGGTGCCTGGATTGATTTGTTCAATGATTCATCCCTATCTTGGTTATTGATATTAATTTGAGGAGTTTTCTTCAACACTATAGCTCAAAAGAGTCAATACTCTTTCCATCCTGTATCTTCAAAGTCCATGTGGATAGGATCAGAGGTGGGATTCACTTACCTTCCCTACTGGTTTGCAAATGTGAGTGCGCGTGTGTGTGCTCACTTCGCTCACACGTGCCAGTAGTCCCACATTACGTCCAGGCAGGTGGGCGGAGTCTCCCACAGTCACCGCTACCAGTTCGCGTGAACCAGAGACAACTCTCTGAATCCCACCACTGGATAGGATATATAAGTTATGAGTTTGTTAAACATTTGCTCTAGCATATGTTCCTTGAGTCCCTAATTTTACCCAGAATGTTTTTTTAACCCTTTGGGACATGATTTAAATCATTAGGTTATAAGATTGGATTCTTTAGTTTTACTATAGAAAATATGAGTTAAATTTATGTGGAACTAGCTGGATATCCGTGGTCTGCAATGAAACTATGTGATCGGGCTTGATAAATCAACACTTATAGCTTGAAAATTAATGAGTAATTATGATCGGCCTCTCCTCTCCCCTTCTCTCCCTCAGCCTTGTCCCACAGAAACATCTCCTATCCTATCCCCTTCTCTCCCTCAGGCTTGCCCCACAGAAGCCTCCCCTATCCCCTGCTTGCTGCTATGAAAATAAAACTGAAATTGAAACTCCTCTCCTCTGCTTGTGTTTTGCATTTGGAACAGATTTCTTTTCAGGTGGGAAGGGGGAGTAGAATTCCTTTGCATCAGAGCGTGTTAATAATAATATAGGAAATATTAATGCTTGATGGTCATTTTGAAAAATCCTTTCTTACTGAGCACCTAGAAGCCAAGAAGAACATATGTGGCAAATTTCAAGTTTGTAGGCTTTACGGTTCTGGAGATTTTGTGATGATGCATGAGTGGCATTTCACTTTTATATATATAGATTCCTGTGAATGTGGCTCAAAAAATAGAAAAATATGAATAGCCCAACCCTTCCATTTTGTATTTGGCAGACTAGGGTTAAAGTAAATAATGTTAATGGTTATACATGTTGATAAAATGATGGTGAGGGTTAGTGATTGGGTCTTTAGTTCAGGGTACTTGTAAATAAGATCTAACTGCATTTAGAATTCAGATCTAAAAGGAAAATATTTCTATCTGGTTCAGCATTGTTTCATAGAAGGACATCATTGCAACTTCCACCCTTAATGAAACTGGATTCTAATGAGTAGTTGCAATGATGATTGAGGACCAGGGCATTCCATGAGTAAATGATGTAACAGACACTATGCTGATTATGGGACCGGGTGAGCTTTGTTTTTTTTATTCCCTTTAATGTATGGGATAGTTAATGCCCTTACACAGAAAAAGTCATGAGATTTAAATTCCCTAGACAGCTGGAAAGAAATCTTTACTTCTTTTTAGCAAGAGATTGACAAAAAGAACCATGAATACTTCAACAAACTAACGAAATCATGTACAATATAGTAACTAGTGAGCTTTGATACCACCTACTATTTTATAAATTCTAAGTCTTAAATTTCAACATAATCCTACCATCACAATATGCATAACCTTACCCACTTAAGAGTGCGGAGAGATTGAGAAAGATGGTACATTCTGTCTGGGGCCGTTTTTCCTGTTTTGGGATTGTTGTTCTTCATATATGAACTCATGGCATATATGTGTCTATTTCAGAAATACTAACAGACATAATAGTGAAAACAAATTTCACAGTAGAGAGTCTGCCCAAGGGTTCTTGATTTGAGCCAGGTTATCACCCAACATATTTGTTTTAATGTAGTTTAATTTCTGGGTGCAACTAGCAGGTAGATTGCAGGTGTTACTATCAATGATACAACCGGGTTTCATGAAAGGATGTTAAATCTCTGATAATATTGGATTACTAGTGGATATTTTAGCAATGCAGTCAGAATCATGAAACACTTATAGAGGCTTAGGTGGATTTGGAGAAAGCTTTTGATATGATACAGATTAAGTTTTTGGAACATGTTATGAAAAAAAATGATTTCTTTAACTTTTATTTCCCGGATCAAAATTTAAGTCCTTTTGCTTGAGTTATTACAAATCACATTATTTCCCCACCAATTATGATCAAGAATGTCTTTGGATTATTCTTCTAAATAATTCAGCATTGGAATATCTTTCTTAATCGACAAATTGGAGGCATTTAAAGTATATCAATGTCTGAAATAGAACAGAGATGATAACTGGATGCAGACCAAATTTTTACACTTGTTAAAAATGGTCAAAGCTCTTTACTTTTAAAAACTATCCCACCTTTATTATTTTTATAAATAATCCAAGGCAGTGATCATACCTCATAATTCCTCCTCTTATACTTATATTTGTGAATGTTTTGCAACAATATAGACATTTTTCTGGATACATAGTCCAGAAATAAAAACAAACTGAATATATTTCACTGCCTGAGATCAGCAGATATTACTGTTTCATGGTATTAAAAATATCATCATGGGATGTAAGTTTTCCAAGTAAAGCTGCCTTTTGCAATTGACAGATGATAATTTTGTCAATGCCAATGATGTTCCAGTGATGATCCAGATGTTTTGGGATTGCAACCAAAATGCCTATTGGTACATCTTTGCTTTCTTTTGCCACAATTGTTCTCCTTCTATTTGCTGGCTTTTATATTTTCTGGTTTTCTCCAGTTCTTTCTCTTCTATTTTGCTGTCTCTAGGTATTGCAACACCCACTATTCAGACTTTTTTTGTCTCTCTCTCAATAATTGTTAAATCTGGGGTGTTATGTGGCAAATGCTTCTTTCTTTGAATTCTAAAGTCCATGAACAAATTGATTTCTTAATTTTCAAGTACTTTCTCTATGTTATGGTCCCACCAGTTCTTGCCTGCAGGAAGATGGTATTTCTTGCAGATATCCCAATGCAGCATTACTGCTACTTTGTCATACCATTGTTTCAGGGGTGGGTTCTACTTACCTTTATTACCGGTACGCAATGGAATCGCTTCTGCGCATACGCAGATCGCTTCTGATGACGTCAGGTCAGTGGGCGGACCCTCCCGCCGGTTTTACTACTGGTTCTATAGAACCAGTCCAAACCAGGGGCAACCCACCACTTCATTGTTTGCAATCAGTCTGTATGATTTTCTTGCAGCAGCTAACTAGGTGGTCCACTTTTTCTTCATCTTCTTTGCAGAAATGCCATTTGCTGCAAGTTGCTGGCTTTATTTGCATTTGTTTTTAAGGCTTAATCTTGTGCAGATAGAATTTGACCCTCTGTCTCTTTCTTTAACTTTCCTGGTCTAATCATTTTCAGGTCTTGGTGTTACCTGCTTTACCTGCTATGTTTTATATACTGATTATGTAATACTTTACCTTGCCTCTTTTCTATTCTTCATGTGGTATTTCTTAAAGGCCACTTTCGTCTCTCTGGTATTCAATAAGCCTTCATGGTGTACTAGCTTCTGTGAATCCTCTTCATTTTCCTTCAGATATTTTCTCAATGGACTTTTTTTTCTTTTTCAACTGTTTGGTGTATTTGCAACATTCCACACCCGTCTATTTTCCTTGATAAGTAGAATCTGTCAACATTGCTGCTAATAGTGGTGGCAATAAATCTTCTTGAAAGATGACTCTCTTGATGTTAATCTCTCCTATTCTATTCCCATCGACTATCAACCATATAATAGGGACGTGGTGGCTCAGTGGCTAAGATGCTGAGCTTGTCGATTGAAAGGTTGGCAGTTCAGTGGTTCGAATTCCTAGTGCCGCGTAATGGAGTGAGCTCCCATTACTTGTCCCAGCTTCTGCCACCCTAGCAGTTTGAAAGCCCCTAAAAAATGCAAGTAGAAAAATAGGGACCACCTTTGGTGGGAAGGTAACAGCGTTCTGTGCCCCTTTGGCATTTAGTCATGCCAGCCACATGACCACGGAGATGTCTTTGGACAGTGCTGGCTCTTCGGGTTTGAAACGGAGATGAGCACCGCGCCCTAGAGTCAGGAACGACTAGCACATATGTGTGAGGGGAACCTTTATCTTTATCAACCATATCTTCCATTGTGCCATTGATCATTGCACAAAGCTTCAAAGACTCCTGTTATTTCTAGGCACTTGATTATCCATTATATGGCAAGGGGTTGAATTCCTCCAAACCATATTCAAGTTGGTCTTTCTTCTCTTACAGTTTTCCAAAATCTTCTTGTCAATTAGGAGTTGATCTTTTGTCTCTCTTCTGTTAGGCTATCATGCCAGTTAGGAATTTGAAAGTTGTTGGTAAGCAGGTAATTGGGCTATAGTTGCCTGGTGTTGCCCCTTTTGTTGGATCTTTCATTATTAGGTAGTTAGCCAGATATTAACCAATTTTACTTCCTTGAAGTACAGCTTGGCAGTGAATGGATGTAAATAATTCAGATATTTCAACTGAAACAAAAGCAATTCAATTTTACATGATGTTGACAAATACTTGGTCTTCCTTCCTCTTTTCTCTACCATTTCCGCTCTTATTGATTTATTTTTCCTTTCAGCTTTCTTTCTTTTTTTTTTTTTTATTCTTATCCAAGTTCCATTCTTGTATTACTTTGGATTGTCCCAGACCTATAACCCAGAACTTCACTGTGTCTTCTTTATTGGATGAGGACTGGCTCACTGCAGCCTCTTCGATGTTGGATTGGTAAAATATTTCTGATTTGATCCTATGTCATTCCATTTAATTGTGTAAATTTTCTTTTTTGGGAAGAACATAATGTAGCCATTTTCAGCTGGGTATTTTACAGATAAGAAACTGTTTATAGTGTTGGAAGAAATGTCCCTCTGGGTTCAGTTCCAAGTGGGGAAAAAGACACTGGAAACATGGAGACTGCTTGGAAAGATGATTTAATGGTGGACAGGAATCACATGGCTTTAGTTCCTGCGCAGGAGCACATGGCTTGAATTCCTGAGTAGGAAAAAGAATGGGCGAGATGCTGGGAGTGCCTTGGTTTTATGCCCTCTGTTGGGCCCCACCTCAGAGTTTCCTGTTCCTGTATAAGCAATGTATCCTGATTGGTTGTGAGACTCCCAGGGGGCGGGAGTCTTAGCTAACTTTGTAGGTTGTCTCCCAAGCTTGTGGTGAGTTTCTGTTGCTAGTGAGTTTTTGTGCTAGATGGGTCTTATTGTGTTGCAGATGATGGTCCATTGACAAAAGTGGGTGGGTGGGTGAATGTGTTTCTGCCTCTGGCCCATTGACAAAGGTGGGGGGAATAAGTGAACTGGTTCTGGCCTTAATAGCCCATTGACAAAGGTGAGGGGAGGCAGGAAGCTGCAGGGAGCTGCTTTGTCTTTAAAACATGTTTCTCCATTTCTCATCCAGGGAAATATAATATTCTGCCTTTTTAATATTTCCTAAAATTTTTCATTCTTTTAAGAGAGGGTGCTAACTTCCTATAATAGCTTTGGCATTTACAATACATCTTTGGGATCTTGTCTTTAGTACCATCTGCTAGATAAACTATACTTTTGACATATTCATCCGTCATGACACTTTTTGGGGTTTTTTGGCCAGTTGTGTAGCTAGTGGCCCATTTGACCATACGCCATTTTGAAACAGTGCCGCCTGTGGTTGCCTTGATGCATTCACTTGATGACCTTCTGTATGTTTCGCTAGTTATAATTTCTACTGCCTTCCAGACTGATGGTCTTTCTTTAGGTAATCTATTTTCATGCAGTGAAAAATAGCAGGATTTTATCTTTTTCATTCTCTCTTCCTCAGTCAGGAAACTTTCTTGTCTGTTTTTGCTTTCTTGTCTTTTTCATCCTTCGCTCAAATTCATCAATCAGTTTGCTTCTCCCAAAATTTTTGCAAGAGTTCACATTTTGGTCTTTATTCTAGGACATTTAATAGAGAGCTATCCATTTCCAGCAAGGAATGCAGCAAGAAGGCAGTGCTACATCTTTCCTTTCCTTTCCCAGCCTTCCAAGTTCTTCTATAGCAGTGTTTTTCAACCTTGGTAGCTTGAAGATGGGTGGACTTCAACTCCAAAAATCCCCCAGCCAGCAACGCTGGCTGGGGGATTCTGGGAGTTGAAGTCCACCCATCTTCAAGCTTCCAAGGTTGAGAAACACTGTTCTATAGTCCCGGGGTGAAATCTAAAAATGTTTGCTACCGGTTCTGTGGGCATGGCTTAATTAGTAGGTGTGGCTTGGTGATAAGATGACTGGGAGGGCGTGGCTTGTTGGTCAGGTGGGCATGGCCAAGTCAATGTCACTTCTTTGCCCTTTTTTAACCTACAAAACACAACACAACACAACTGGCTCACCCACAATGTAAAAGCAGCTGTGCTAGACCCAGAATGGACCCTGCAACAAGCAGGAACCTCACACAGCCACAAAAAGCCCAAAAAACCAACTTTCACACTTTACACACACAAAATTCCACATACAGCTTTGTGACATTTTGTGTGTTTGTGTAGTTAGAGTGAAACACTACAGAAACACACTAAATCTCAGAAAGCTGCACAAATATTATTTTATTTTAATTTATTTTTATTTTTATATACAAGCAGCTAAATTTAAAACTTCCTAAACTTTAAATGGCTAGGTCTAAAAAAAGAACAACTAAAAAAACCCCCAATTAACTATTTTTTTAAAGCTCCCAAAGGAGAAAAAAACTTACCGAATAGAACAGGGGTCTCCAATCTTGGCAACTTTAAGACTTGTAGACTTCAACTCCCAGAATTCCTCAGCCAGCTTTGCTTTGCTGGCTGAGGAATTCTGGGAGTTGAAGTCCACAATTCCCTGCCTGCTTGATTGCAGGCAGAGAGATTCAGTTGCTTGCTGATGCAATGGATTGCAGGGATTACAGCAAGGCGTTGTGACCAGCAGCTAAGGTAAGCAAGCTGAGGGGGGGAGGGGGATGGATTTTTGCTACCGATTAGCAGATTGTCAAAGCCATTTAAAAGGAAAAAAGTTTTTTCTTTTACATGGCTCTGGCGATCCAAGTTGAGTTGGTATCGTCAGAGCTTGGTTCCTCAGAGCCATTTTAAAGAAAAAAAAGGCTCTGATATCGCGCGGCTCAGCTGGACATGGGGGGCAGGGGCAGGGATTTTTGCTACCGGTTCTCCGAACTGCCCACCGCCATCGCTACCTACTCGCCCGAGCCGGTCTGAACCGGGAGCATATCACCCCTGCTATAGTCTATATATGATCAAATTCAAATGATTCTGCATTTCTTGGGATTCTTGCAACCTCATACTATAAAGCCTTCATATTAGATGCAATTTATTGCTTAAATTAGCCCACTCATACAGCTTCTGCATACATTTCCATACTCCCCCAGCTGTATTTTCTCTTATGTTAATCTGCTGATTACCCTCTACAGATAAGCTAACTGCAGCTCTTACTCATTTTTCTTGTCCCAAAATTCAGAATTTTCTCTATCTAGGGTAATGAGGCTCACACGTCATCCTTAGGGGAAAAAAAATCCATTTTAAACTTCCCAAAGTGTTAAATTTTCACTATTTAGTGTTGCTACTTCTGGATTGCAACTACCATTGTGTCTCTCAGTCAATTACTTTTAAATTCCATTCTCTGTATTTAGAGAGCCTCTCAGGTCAGTTATTCAGCAGCTTCCTTTACATCTGCAGTCTGAATGACAAATCTACAGTTTCCAGGGATGTAGTGGCTTTGTGCTTGTGTAGTGGCTTAGGGAAGCTGGGAGCTGCTGAGGCTTCCAAGGGTGGTCGCAGCTTCATGCTGCACTACCGTGTTTCCCTGAAAATACGACCTACTGAGAAAGTAAGCCCTAGCTTGATTTTTACATGTGAGCCCAATGTAAGCCCTACCCCCCAAAATAAGCCCTAATTAAGACCCCCCACCCACTCTAGGGTTCACAAGTAAAAATTAAGCTAGGGTGGGGATGGGGGTGGAGTAAAAATTAAGCTAGGGTGGGGATGGAGCTGCCCTACTACTTACCTTTGGATAGTTGCAGCCAGGCCTTACAGACCTTGGCCCATTTCTTCTGCAGTTCCAGAATAGTCAAGAAGCTCCTCTGCCATAATATGACATGTACCCCAGAGTAATGTTTGCCCACAAGACAAAGAGCAGGACAGCCAAAAGAGCAGAGATTGAGGGAGATAGGCAGCTGGGGGGAATTGGAGGCAGTCCCTTACTTACCTGAGGCTTAGAGTTGGGAGGGACCAATCTCAGAATGACGTCTATTGGAATGGATCCTTGGCTAATGAGCATGGAATTCACTTATTGACAGTAACAAGGAGTTGTTAGGAAATGATAATTATCTAACTTGTTGGGTTGGCAATATATAAACCCTCAATATAGCTTTAAGACTCTATTGCTGTATTGCATCATACTGTGTCCTGATTGGTTAGCTCTGTAGCCAATGTCCTTAAGAGGGAGCTTGAAACATGGTTTGTTTCTCTTTGCTGATCATTATTGCTCTTTGCTGATCATTATTGCTCTTTGCTGTGTTTGCTACTGTTTGCAACTGTTTATTGTGTATGACTATGATGACTGGTAAGAAGACTTTGTTATTGGATTATCCCTGGACTATTGTTTTACTATCTACTGCTTTATCTGTGTATGACCTGGACTGTTTATTGGACTGTGCCTTATTACTATTTCCTAAAAGTAAACACAACTCAGTGTATCTGTATGTTGGCTGTGATTATTCGCAACTGCTCTCAATCACTTTCATGTGCACACCCTTGCTACTCTAGGGTTGCTCTGCGAATTCCTTAACAGGAGTGACAGTAAAAAAAGGAGCAATTAAACAAGCATATTGATCTAGATCAGGGGTGTCAAACTTGCATCGTCACGTGATGTATCATGACTTTTTCCCCCTTTGCTAAAACGGGGGTCGGAGTGGCCAGCACATGATGCATCCAGCCCATGGGCTGCGACTTTGACACCCCTGATCTAGATCCAGCATATGATTATGTAAGGAACCAGACCATTTGAATGACCAACCAACAAGAGAACCAATCAGCTGATCAGAATTTAAATATAGCTCCAAATGAATAACCAATCACATAACCAACTGACCACACTGGCACACAAGACATTTATAAGCTAAGGAGAATAGGACAAGAAAATCCTGCTGATGTTGCTACATAGTCTGGAAACAAAACGTTCAGAAACTAAATTGAAACAAGCTTGGAAAACAAACCACTGTCAAAAAGTAACAAGGAGTGTTGGGATTGCTGTTGCTAAGCGATACAATCTCATGTCGCCATGCCCCATCGCTAGTGATGGAAATTCCAGTCTCAACTGCGGTCATAAGCCAAGGACTACCTATACCACTATATACTAATATTGTTTATGAATGGCTCAATATAAGCACTTTGTATTTGACAGATTGGATAATATGGTGAGGTCAGCTTCCTCGAGATAGGGACTGAAAGATCATATTCCGTTTAGCTTGTCAGTCAAGCACTATGAAGGTTCAGCAAATTATTGCTTTTACTCTGACAGATTCTCAATTTAGTCTTTGCAACTTTTGTTCAGCAGTTTTTCCACATCGAAGTACACGATAACAAAAACTCTATAGTAATGCTTGTATACATTTTTGGTTGTGATTCTTCCAGTATATATATTTTTCCTAAGTTCTTTTAGTAGGAAGTTTGATAAGTAGTTAACATTTATAAAAAGGGTCAAGCTTTGAACCTTGGCTCGATCACCTGACACTTCACCTTTCTCTCAACTTCTCAGCTATATGTGACCAGAGCCTCACTTTAGAATATAACAATAATAATTCATTAAATGTGTGTGCCACCAGAATCCCAGAGACTCTGAATGGCTGGCAACGATTTAGCAGATTGAAAAAAAAAATGTAGATATCCATAAAGTCACACACACAAAATTGATTGTTTACTACAGTAAAAGGTTGTCAGACCTTTTATACTATCTCAAGAGTTTAAATTTTCTTCCTGTCCTTCCAAATAAATGGATTCTTGGTATTATGTTTAGAAGCCTTCAGGTTGGGTATTTATTTAAAGTTTATTTAAACACCATTTCCAACCGACTAAATGCAGGTTCCTGCCTCATTAGTCTCAAGTCTTTCATTACCCTTTCCTCTATTTTCCCTTTCCATTTCCTCTGAGTCTGGAAGTGTCCTCTGCTTGTAGTCATCTGGAGGATATGTACCCTTCCTTCTCTCTCTAGAGCAATAAAAAGACCAAGGCATTCCCCTTTCTACCAAATCCTCAGGAAAAAGCCCTTCCCTCTAATTTTCAATGGAGTGAAGGAAGAATTTGATATGGAGCATATTTTTAGAATTTCAGTGCATGAGAGGCATTGTATACATCAGGACAGTCTTTCATATATCTATCTATTGTGTAACTGTTTCTCTCTGTCTCTCTTCCAAATCAAACCCCTCTCTCCAATTTGTTGTTGTTGTTAGTTGCAAAGTCATGTCCGACCCATTGTGATCCCATGGACAACATTCCTCCAGGCCTTCCTGTCCTCTACCATCCTCTGGAGTCCATTTAAGCTCACACCAACTGCTTCAGTGACTCTATCCTACCATTCTTCTTTTGCCCTCAATGTTTCCCAGCATTAGGCTCTTCTCCAGTGAGTCCTTCCTTCCCATCAGGTGGCCAAAGTATTTCAGTTTCATCTTCAGGACCTGGCCTTCTAAAGAGCAGTCAGGGCTGATCTCCTCTAGAACTGACCAGTTTGATCACCTTGCAGTCCAAGGGACTCACAGGAGTCTTCAATACCTCTCTCCAATATCTTTCCTTATTCATTAGAGTCATAACAAATGCAGTATTCTAACTGCGGGTCATTCCTGCAGTCATGGCTTAAAAAATGAACTCAACTGTAGGTAAAATGTCTTGCTGGTAGTCTGCCATTTGTGAGCTTCACATCAGTTTCTGACAAGCAGAGTCAATGGAGAAGGCCAACAGTAAAATGTTAAGTCATTGTCATGTGATGTCTTATTTAACAACTGTGTCATTTAGCAACAAAGATGCTGGTCCCAGTCTTGATCATTAACCTATATTGCTATGAAATAATATTTGTTTTCTCCATTTGCCATTTACCTTTGGATAATAGCAATGGTGGGCTGCTGACGATTGTAACAACCGGTTCGTCCAGCACCGAAAATATGAGCGTGCGCACCTTCTGTGCATGCATGCGGCTTCAAAAACATGGCGATATAGGATGGGATAGTGCCAGAGTGAGTGGGTCGCAACTACCAGTTCACCCAAACTGGTCCAAACTTGCAGCATCTCACCTCTGGATAATAGGCAAACAACAGGTGGGGCTTTATACCCAATTTCTGAAATAGAGTTTTCTAAACTCTAAATGCTTTGAATTATAGGGCTCACCCAAGAGAAGATGAAGAGACAAAACATTGTAGATCCCACAAAGTTCACATAGATGGTTTGTGCTATTGCACAGAATATCAACTTTATCATTTAGGAAAATATTCCCACAGAATCTCACACAGCAGACAAACTATAGGAGGAAAGATAAATTTTCTGGGTGCACAATGGTGGGTAGACAAGAATAATAAAACATTACTTTTATGCTTTCTGGCTCCTGCCTTGGCTGGGTCACTCTGAACACCTTTTGAGGAAACAGAACATCCCAAATACTCCAATTCTGGAAATCAAAAGGACATTTCATGTACAAATTGCAGTCATGAATGCATTAAAGAACTACTTGAACAGCATGGCACACAGGATGCTTCAGAATAAGTCAGCAAATGGCCTAAGCCCTAAATAAACAATCAAAAACTTGTTCAGAAAAACAAGGAAAATATAATTCATAATGAAAGATCAGTGGGCTACTTGATAATCTTTAGGGGGTTATTTTATATTCAAACTTCCCATAGTGAAAATCAAAGCCAGGTAAATATTCATGACCATCTCTTTTGTCAATCAAACTGTATGAGCTTTTGAGGTCCAATTTGTAAAAATGCTAACCTGTAGTTAGGACAGTTCTTAGAAGTACATCTCTAAATTTTTCTTAATTTCTGGTTGCTAAGTCCCTGAATCCTTGGCAGCTGGGGCAGCCTTATTGGTTTTAAAAACAAAACAAAACAGAAAAACAAATATCAGGTATTTATGAAAACTGTTTGTAAAATGTCCCTCTTTCTTACATTCATGGCAGCATATATTTGTCAGGCAATGAGGGATATCTGATATCAGAAAGCTTTAGCCTTAAAAAGCTGGGATTTATTCCCAGGACTGAGGGTGATTGTTAGGTAAGGTATATATCTATGTAGTTGAATGGGATATGTTGTTTGTGTGATATAAAACAGTTCTATAACAGTGTTTAGAGTGCTTTGCTGTCATTTGGGGGCGGTGTATTTTCAATGTACTCTTATCTGCACAATTGTGTGATTTGGGCAAGCGTATGAAGAAAACAAATGTGCCACTTGAACTTATGGAGCAGAAAGTCCTATAATAAACTTAACACTCATAAATTTGCAGGCTTAAATCTGATATCAGAGAAAACAAGCCATCTCACACCCTAGATCAGTGGTGGTGAACCTATGGCACACGTCCCAGAGGTGGCACCCAGAGCCCTCTCCGTGGACATGCGAACTGTCACCTCAGCTCAGCTGTGACGCGCATTCGCACTTGCCTCCCGCCAGCCAGCTGGTCTTTGGTTCTCTGCTGCACATTTGCATCGGGCGGAGCACATGTGGGGGGGGGCATGGGCACATGTGTGTGGGGTGGGGTACATGCAAGGGGCTGCATGCGTGCATGCGTGGGGGTGCTTGCGTGGGGTCGCATATGCATTGCATTTTGGGGATTTGTGTGCACGCACATGTAGGAAGTTAGCACCCACCCCTCTCCTAGAAAAATGAAATGTTTTAGGAAATACTAAATAGGCAGAATATTTCCCTAAAAGAGAAGTAGAAACTCAGAGAGGCAGAAACGCAATTTCCTCCCATCTTTGTCAATGGACCATCATCTGCAACACAATAGGACCCATCTAGCAACAGAAACTCACCACATGACACCTGGGAAGATTACATCAGCCAGCAAGGCTAGCTAAGACCCCCACCCCCTGGGAGTCTGACCACCAATCAGGATACTCTTTCGGGGCCCCAGGAAGTTCAAACCCAGAGAGGGCATAAAACCTGGGACTCACTGCATCTCGGCCCCTTTTCTGTTCAGGAACTTAAACCATGTGATCCTGTCCACCATTAAACCATCTTTCCAAGCAATCTCCATTTTTCCAGTGTCTTTTTTCCCCACTTGGAACTGAACCCAGAAGGATAATTCTTCTAACACACATTTGCACACATGCATGCATTTACACGTGTATGCGTTTTGGGCACTCAGTCTGGAAAGTTTAGCCATCACTGCCCTAGATTATTTTGGAAAATGGTCTCCATTAAGCAATTTTGCATTCAGAGTCTACTAATGCTGCAGCAAAAGGTGTCAAGGCATTTATTCCATGGGGTATGGTAAAAGATCAGTTGGTTTTGACTCCTTTTCCAATTATCTAATCTTTGTGGTTAATTTTTTATCAGGCTACTGAAATGTCCCATTGGTTCACAGCTTTAAGATACTTTCTTGCTTCCCATTTTTTCTCCACCTGAATTGTGTATTTTAAATTTAAAACTGAGGATAAACTGACTTTTAAAAATTGATCCGTAAGCTGAAGCTGAGGTAAATGTGATTTAAATAAAATTTTATTTATTTTACCTATCTTGCCGCTCTTTCAACAGGATAAGCCTATGTATTTGACTTCCATTGCCATTTTATCTTCAAAACAATTTAGGCTGAGAAACCCAGATTAGTCCAAAGTCAGCCAAAGCTTCAATTTCAGTTTTCCCTGATGTAAATCCAGCACTGGGTGACTAAGCAAGTGTAACACAAACACACATATATATAACACACATAAAATATTACTGTGCAGAGCTGTTCCTATCCACTTTGAATCACTTGATTGTTTCAATTCAGAATAAATGATGAAACGCATCAGATTTTACTCACATTAGAAACTGCCCTAAAGTGCTGTAGGCCTAAGGGGAAAAATATTATTTTAAAATTGGAACAGCTAAAAGTAAATTAAATTTCTCTCAAACATGGTTTGGAGATATGGCAAAATGAAGAGTTGACACAATATGTTCATACTGTGGGAAGATCTAAGTGAAGGAGAGATTCTTCAACACTACAAATTTCTACTTATGTGGCAGCAACAATTTTCATAGAACCAACCTGTAAGATTATTTTGGGAAAGAAATGCTCTCAAGTTGCTTTTTGATGCCTGTTTGTGTATATGTCTGTTTTTCAGGGCATTTTATCCTTTTGTGATGCAGGAATGTGTCTTCCTCTCTCTTTCTACAGTGTTGTTTAGTAGATTTTTCAGTTATCTATTTCTTTAGGATGATAATATGCTTGCAGTATAACCTTGCCTCAGGATACTATGGTAGTTTAAAAAGGAAAGGCAGGAAGAGAAAGTTCTATATTTGTTGCCAATTTTGAGAGGACAACAATTTCTTTAGGGCTGGTCTATGATGATGATAGCTTCTTTTTTTAATCACTTTGATTGAAACAATTTTTTGCTGCTGTAATAGTAAGACAGCAAATAGTCTAATTTCTATATAGATGTTGAAATTGGCAACTCTATGCTTCTTTGAGGGAATTTGTGTTGTTTATACTGTATGTCTATACAATCTTGCACTGTATTACCCACCTTGTAATAAAACCAAAATTGAAACTTTGTGAAAACTCTGCTTCAAAGGTAACAATGCCTCCTTAAAATATTAATTTAAAAATGAAAATAAATAAAAGGCCAGAAGCAAAATAGATCAAACTCAGTTCCAAAGGGTGAAGGAAACAGGAGAGCAATATAAAACAACCTTTGGGCAAATGCAGATATATTCACCACCTTGGCATTTATTATTTAAGTTAAACCTTAGTGAAAATGTTGAGATAGATCCATTACAGAATAAATGATTGGATATTGATGTAAAGATGCGGATCAAATGTTGTTAGGAAGAGTATTTGAAATGATAAGGTAGTATTTAGTCAATGACAACTCTCTGATAATCCTGGAGGAATATCTCTACCTGGTTCTATCTCCAATCTAGCACTTCAGATCTTCCAATGGGGCATCCATAACCACTATAGTCCAATTCATCTATCTTGCTGTTCTTCCTCTTTCACTTATCCAAACATTTTAGGCTTCTCAAGAAAACCAGGCCTTTGCATAACATGACCAAAATATGATGACTTTATCCTGGTCATTTATGCATCAAGTTAGAACTTTGAAGCGATTTATTTGTCTAAAATGACACATACTAAATTTATAAAAATTAAGGCTGCATTGAACACGGGCGAAAAGAAATTGAACTGGCATAAGGAGAAGAAAATGAGAAAGTATTCAGAAAATGAAAACCATATTCTCATAGTATTCTTTCTCACTTATTCAGACCTTTTACATGGGAAATTATTAAAAATTTATTGATGTCTATTGGATTTAACAAATAATATTAGTTTTTTTTTTTAATTTGATTTATATGCCGCCCTTCTCCAGAGACTCAGGGTGGCTTACAATGCGTTAAGCAATAGCCTTCATACTTTTGTATATTTTATACAAAGTCAGCTTATTGCCCTCACAAACTGGGTCCTCATTTAACCTACCTTAGAAAGGATGGAAGGCTGAGTCAACCTTGAGCCTGGTAAGATTCGAGCCTGCAGTAATTGCAGGCAGCTGTGTTAATAACAGGGTGCTTTAAACCACTGTACTACCAAGGCTCTAGTTGTTCCTAACCTGGCACCCTCTATATATGTTTGGGTTTTTATTTCTAGAATTCTAAGTGGAAATTCTGGAAATTGAAGCCCATCTAAGTCAAAGAGTTCTACTTGAGGAAAGTCATTTCATTACCCATATTATTGGTCAATTGTATTCCTAGCCCTTTATATCAGGAATCCTAAATTACCCCAATAGCTAGCATCAATGGATCAATTGGACCTGGATGCAAGATATCGGGGTAATTTAAGATTCTGTGGTACGAGCATTGAAAAAATTCAAACTATGAATGTTCCAAAATATAAAGGGAAGGGGTAGGATTTATAATTTCAGATACGTACTTTGTACCAAAACTGAATTGGAAGGACAAAAGTTCATATTACAATGAAATTCCTTCTCACATATTCAACAGAGTCAAAATCCATTAGCCAATACCCCTATGGCTTTTTGTTAATAATACACATTTAGATGTTTTGGACTCTACAAAGAAACAAATAATTGCTGAGCAATTACATATGCATAAACATATGTAATATCAACTACCATGCACAGAAGGAGATCAGAAATTACCTCATGATTAAAATAGCACTATTTAGCGCATATACTGCTATTATAATAAAAGGCCATTTTACATGCTACCTAAAGACACACAAGATTCAGATATTACGAATCGTAATAGTATGGTATTTTGCCTGGGAGTACCAATGACTAATATCTCAGTGGTTACTCCTCAATAATACATCTAGACATTTTAAAGTAAATTAGCACAACTCAATGAAATACTGAGCAAAAGTAGTAATAGAAATTTCTGCTAAAACTCAGTTGTTGTCTTCAAATGAACTGCTTGAAGAATTTTAATACTAAACCAATTTAGAGAGGAAAAAACAATCATTCAATAAGTACTAAACACCTGAAATCTATGCTTCTGAGTAGTTTGCAGAAGACAACATGTATGGTTCAAATTCTTAAGTAACATTGGACCTTTGTTCAGTACCATTATCTGTTCTCATACTTCTGATGATATTGTGCAGCTGATTTAACTAGATGATCTTCCAAATACAGTCCTTCCATTCTGTGATTCTGTAAATACAGCTAAGCAAAAAATACCTTCCATGACTACAATTAATGGAGTACATAACTATATCTATATAACCATTGGGACAGAGTTTTCCTTTAATTACCCAATCATTATAGAGATGGCACATGACAAGAAGATCATCCTAAAGACTCATTGCTGCCCTTGTGGACTACATATATTTAAGTGTATATGTATAGGTGTGTGTATGTATGTACGTACGTACTGTTGAGTGTATGTACATACATACTTATATGGCTAAAAGGTTAAAAGATTTATTCTACTAGGATTCAAATCTAAGTAATAAGTGCCTAAAGATGTGTAGCACTAAATCTCTTGTTCTCTCTCTCTCTCTCCAAATATCTTTTCTTAACCTGAATACCTTGCATTGACAAATTTATCATTAGCTCTGTGATTAGCACAACAACAGCTTTCAATTATAAAGTATCATGCAGATTTTAAAAGTGATGTTTGTGTCATCTCATTCAAAAGAAATTCATAGTTACCGTGTTCTGTCTGCTCTAGAATGCTATAACTTTGCAAAAAGTTGGCAAAAGTTACACGGGGGGAGGTGTTTCTATTTTTAAAACAGATGATGAAATGGACTCCACACATAAATTAAGAATCACCACCAAATACCAAATGTTATATTTCAATACATTTCTGACTGGTTCCTTCTTGTCCAGTCTCAAATCAGTTTAGTGCTTAACTTCAATGTATTCTTCAAATTTTAAAACCCCCAGGCTTGTGTGTTAATCTGAAAAAAATAATCCCTTTTTCCTACACAGACTGCTCAATTTATAGAGATTAAACCAGATGAGAACTCAGCGGTTCTTTTCTTCTGAAGGACAAATTCATTACTGCCATTTTGCTTACAGACTGACTGATGTTCGCCTAGTGTTCAAGGATTGTGGGTATATAGCAACAATATATTCATATGGTGGCAAGCACCCTGGTGATGTCCTACTCTCATCTCTGAATGTAAGATCTTCAAGCTGGGTACAGATATGATTTTCATTTGTCCTGAACTTATCCACACCTGTAGCATAGCATTCACATCAGAGTTAAGGAATCACTGCAGTGGCGAGTCTAGAATTTGATCAGGGAACCTGTTTCTTTCTGGAATTACCTACAGTTCTTCAACTGTGCACAATAGAAGAGAATAAACCCACCAGGACAGGATGCAGCAGTTCATCTGCAACTGAAAGACAAGGGTCAGTCTTTTGAAGACAGCAAGTTCACATTCTGAACAGAGAGGACCACTGGTTTGAAAGAGAAGCCAAAGATGCTATCTATATTAAAATTGAACAGCCCTCTCTCAACAGAGGGGAAGGGATACAACATCACCTATTTCCTGTTTATAACACAATCCTTTCAGCAGTCCCAAGAAAGTTCCACACCCATTTGCACTCTGATTCAGGTGACTCTAAAGATATAGATAAACTTCAAAATGGCCTTAATGACACTCAGTGCTAATAACTTTCTCACTGCAAAGAATATAATTCCTTCCGTTCCTCACTTGTCAATTATGCCAGAGTATGAATGTTCATAGACTGGAATAGACATGGCAACAGGTCAGCCAATGGGGACTGTTTGGAAACTGAAACGTAGTATTTGTTTGTATGGGACCATAAGAGACAGTTTGGAGTCTGGGTGTGGCTTAGACTTGCTGAACTATATATAAGACTTGGTTTGGCCCAGAGGTGAAATCCAAATTTTTTCCCTACCAGTTCTGTGGCTTGGTGGGTGTGGCAGGGGAGGGATACTGCAAAAAATGAAGAGCCTGAGTGGTGCAGCAGACTAATACTACTGTTAAAAGATAGTATTTAGCTTCCAGCTGCCTGCAATTACTGCGAGTTCAATTCTCACCAGGCTCAAGGTTGACTCAGCCTTCCATCCTTTCTAAGGTAGGTAAAATGAGGACCTGGTTTGTGGGGGCAATAAGCTGACTTTGTGTGAAATATACAAAAGTATGAAGGCTATTGCTTAATGCCTTGTAAGCCGCCCTGAGTCTCCGGAGAAGACTATATAAATAAAAATAAATAAATAAATAAATAAAAAATCTCCATTCCCACCCCACTCCAGGGGAAGGATACTGCAAAATCTCCATTCCCTCCCCTTCTGGGGAAGGATATTGCAAAATCTCCATTCCCACCCCACTCTGGGACCAGCCAGAGGTGGTATTTGCCGGTTCTCTGAACTACTCAAAATTTCCGCTACTAGTTCTCCAGAACCTGTTAGAACCTGCTGGATTTCACCCCTGGTTTGGCCTCTGTAAACTTTGCAGCTTCTGTACAATATATTAGCCTCTGTATCTCTCTACTCTGTAATGACTTGCTTCTATGAATATTGCTTCTGTGTTCCTGATATTGTGTGCTGAATTCTGCTGTATGGTATTGTATATAAAGAAGTTTCTTATATAATTTGAATCCTGTTGAATTGTCTGATTCAGTGGGGGGATTCAGCCAGTTCGCACCACTTCGGGAGAACCGGTTGTTAACTTTCTGAGCAGTTTGGCAAACTGGTTGTTGGAAGAAAACATTAGGGCAGAGAACCGGTTGTTAAATTACGTGAATCTCACCACTGGTGTGTGCTGCAACAAAACTCTGACAAGTTACAACCAAAGAAGCTTCTTGGATGAGAAGTGAAAAATTTTCCAAGAAAAAAAAAAGCCCAAGAAAGTTCAGTTACCTTTTGAAAAAGCACCTTTGGGACACAGAATGAGAAAGTTCTTTCCACTTAAAAGTGGACAAATCAGCAAAAAGTAGGCAATATTCCTCTGGTCACTTTTGCTATTAGGTCAAAATATATGCGATCCACAAATAATTAACATTATATCTGCAATAGTATATCTGCATCAGTGTCTAAAATCTGATATGTCTCCCACCCAGGAGCATAGCCAAAGGTGGGGGAGATCCAATATTTACTGCTGTTTAGAAAAAGACAAGTATTGTGAATTTTACCACTTTTAGTCACATTATGGGAGGCAAAAACGATGAAATTCTCATTCTCTTCCTCTATTGTAAAATTATGAGTACTTTTTTTTTTTTTTTTTAAAGCAGAGCTGGAACAAACATCAGGCTTGTATTTCAAGCCTGAAATTTGGCACAGATATACATAGCCTTGATGAAAAGGCTTTGTTAAATTTAGAGGGGAAATTATAAGCAATACATTGTAATCTATTGAGAAAACCCACTTTGAGGATTCGCTTAGATTCCGTGCCAAAGAAATAAAATAAAATCCATCAATGCAGATAGCTTGGGCATCTGCTTAGAATTAAAAGGGCTTAATGATACCCAGTCTTGTTTCTCCCACTCTGCCCAACCTCGGGTGGGTTGCTTCTTCTCTTCTGAAGAGATGCCTCCTCTTTCTCTTTGTGTGGTGGATGAGGCAAAGGCTACAGCAGACCATGTTATAAATGAATATGTCATTTGAATCATCATCATTGCCACAAAGCAAAACAAACTGAGGAGGAGGAGGAGGAGGAGAAGAATTGAAATAAAAATTGGCAGAAATGCTAGCTTATAAAACATATACGATAGCATACATTGTAATGTCGCAAAGTGGCTTTTTTGTTGGTTTCTCCTTCCCCCGTTTTAATTTTAATTTTCTTTAGGCCACTGAGACAGTCTGAAATGATGCAGCAAAGAAATCTTTCATACATGTAAGTAAGTAAGTAAATAAATAAATAAATATACTGTTTATTTATTTATTTATTTATTTGTGCTATCATAACCATCTATCTATGGCCAAATTAAAGCCTAAAAATCTTCCTTTGGTGCATTTCCTACAGACAATTGCTTTCTCTGAAGGAGGAAATCAGCCTTTGCTGCATTTACCTTAATGAAGTGTGAACTTCCAAGTTGAACTGAGACTATTTAAATACCATCAGCACAAAAGTTCAGTTCCCTGCAGCAACATTAACTTGACCAATTTGCATTGAACAGCTCCTTTCATTTTCTGGTTAAATGGTATGATTCCAAAGTGTGAGCACCTAGCTTTTGTTTTCTAGCCACAAAAGTGAATTGTCCATGGAAATTGGAATCTTTCCATGTTAATGCATAGCACAGTCAGTGTAACCTCATACTGTGTCTCCCAATTTCTCGAGCTTGAGCCTTAGCAATAGACAGACATCCATGTAAAGGTTGTATTCTAATATGTACAGTATTTAGAAATATATCTCAGTGCTGTTCAATATATCTGTTGTCAGTTGTCTGAACCAAAGAGGTGTCAACGGCACCCCCACTCCACTCTGAAGCAGTGCTCTGAATAACCTTTTCAGCCTTAGATCAGAAGTGCTGCACAATCACTAGCAATATTCTAGTTTATGACTGGCCTAACTCAGTTGCTGACAACAGCATAATTTGCTGTAGAACAGGTATCCCTTGAATTATGGCAGTTCAGTTAGCAACTGTTCAAAATTACAACCTCCCCCCAAAAAGTACTTACGACCTGGTCCCAAGTTACATATGTTGTAGCACCACAGTGGTTGTTTGCCCTTACGACCAATCCCAGAGATGCTGCAAAATGCTCCCTGCCTTTCCCCCCACCCCATCATGCCCCCTGGGTCTCCACAGGCACTGCACCTGCTTTTTTAGCCTCCTGGATTCCACTTGCCCCCCCCCCCCATTTTCAATCACTCACTTACTTTTTGAAGGTTTTCAGAGTTCCAGAGCAGGCTGACCCACGCGGCTGACCCATAAAAGTGGCCATCTTTTACTTTACTGTTTTCCTTAGATCCCACATCCTTACCACTTCACCAGCATCTAAGTAAAAGGCTGCTGCTTTTCTGCCACAAGGTCAGCATCCCTGCATCCCTTATTTTGGTCCTGGCCTAGCCTGAGCGGCACTACAGCAGCCACCTGCTTACTGCTGGGTGGCTGGTTTGAATGAGCAGCTTCAGGGATTGGGGTGTGAAGGCAACAGGGGCAGCCAATCAACGCGGAGCTTGCAATTCAGCCCAACAAGACAAAGGAAACAAACTTGGCGTTGATTGGCTGCCGCCGCATGAGATATCTCATTGGATCAGGGGAAGCCTCAGGTGTTCAGAAGCAGGTGGCCTGTCCTAGCACTAGGTCCCCCATGGTCTTCCCCACTTTGAGATACCTCACATACACTCAACAACCTGCGCATTTGATTAACAGATGCAATGGGGAAAACAGGGAGGGATCACGTTCATTTAATGTGATCCAATTAACGAATCTTCAGATTACGGATGTAATTGGCAGGCTCTATTCATAACTTGAGGATTACCTGTATAGAGATGAAAAATACATGACATAGTAGTTTATATAAACTGTAATTAAGAATCAAGGATAACTACATTCTCTGCCAAATCCAACTCTACCAACATATCTGAAGCTGTATCTCCTACATAGGGATCCTTAGTTTCCCCAAAATTAAATTATCATCCCATATTATTGGTATTCTTCTTACTTATTTTGGTGAAAATTTACTAATTTGTGTTTAAGGCAACTTTAGTATTTAATATTTCCTCAATTGTAGTTACAACTCTGAATGAGTGTAAAATATAACAGTTAGAGCCAAAGCAACCATTAAAAGTGAAGAAAAGCTAAGTGACAAGTGACAATAAAATCCCTAAGTGCCTATATTAGGAAAATCCACACAACCAGTTAGAAAAAGAGTGTGCAAGATATATCAAGGAGCTGGATCACAAACCACCCTTGCTGCTAAAAAGCAAAGGTCTTCAAGTTTTTTTTAAAAAAAGCACTACAGGGTCAGAGTCATACAGTTTTCAAAGGAAATGCTGTTTTTTTCAAAAGGCAGATACAGAAAAGACCTGTCCCCAAAGTTCAGCAAGTCGCCAGTGTTTCACCACTGAGACCTGAAGCAAGCCAACTGTGCCAAATTTTACTGGATAGGCAGAAGCAATTAGAGAGAGTCAGCCCTGTAGATGTCTAGCCCATAAGCCACAAAGAGTTTTATACTGTGTATGTGACAACCAGTACCTTGAATTGTATCCAGAAGACAATTGGTAACTAGTGCAGCTTGTGAAGTGGTGTTATTGTGCATGGATGAAACAAAATACATACCCAACTATTTGTGCTTCTGCTACAGCTTATGTCTTCTTCTTCTTCTTCTTCTTCTTCTTCTTCTTCTTCTTCTTCTTCTTCTTCTTCTTCTTCTTCTTCTTCTTCTTCTTCTTCTTCTTCTTCTCCTTCTTCTCCTCCTCCTCCTCCTCCTCCTCCTCCTCCTCTTCCTTCCTTCCTTCCTTCTTTCCTTCCTTCCTTCCTTCTCCTCTTCCTCCTTGTCCTTCTTGACCTCCTCTTTCTTGTCCTCCTCCTCCTCCCTCCTCCGCTTTGAGTGTCCAGTGATACAAAGTTCTGTTTCTTGCTCTTTTGGTGGCCTCTACTACTGTTGTTTGATGCTTTATAGTGTATCTTTGATGTCGTCTCTCCATCTTCTCCTGGGTCTGCCTCTTGTTCTTTGACCTCCTCTTTATATATATATGCCATGTACAGTATGAAATCCCAAGACATATAAAAGATGTCACTATAATCTAAATGGGAGATGACTAATGCATGAGTAAAAATGAGATGAGCCTTCTGTTCTAGGAAAGGTTATAGCTATTACAACAGATCAATCCTGTTCCTAGTCCTGAGTGTACAAACGGAAGTACAAGTAGTTACAGTGGAATTCTGGCACATGATATATCATCCTTTCCATCATCTCCATCATCAACTTGGCTATTTTACTTTCCAATAATAGAACACATTCCAGCCAAGTTATTCAGAAAGATACAGATGGTTGGAAGTCTGTAGAAGAAGCATTCAATATTCACTGGCCTTCTACTGCTGGTAGAAGCAATGTGCTGGAATGACTAACTGAGTTACATTCATACACATATAGTTTAAGACTAGTAGGAAAGAGAAGGGTAAGCAATATAGACCTCCACTGAAGTTATGTTATTATTTGAAAACAACTTAACAAAAGACACGGAGAACTTGGGATCTTCTCCCAAGTTTCTGTTTTGTATGAAGAGGAGGGAAGAAGGGAGGGAGATTTTTGAGAAGTTAAGAAGCCTATTTATGATTATCCTATCATAATGATTCACTAAAGGTAAAAGTAAGAATCTTATTATTTTCATGAAATGTCTGCCCTTGCTGGATGGCTCAGGTCATAAACCATGGAACAGTAGGTTCTCTATCAAAGGAGAAGACACTATGCACCTTCTCAGTTATTCCAGTGCAAAGATGCTGAGTTGGTGGATCCCATAAGGACATACCATCTGAATGGATCATACTTCTTATTTTATTTATTTATTAATTGATGACATTTATATGCCCCCTATCTCCTCGATAAGGCAATTCTGGAGGCTTAAGATCATAAAATATAAATTTAAAAAGTTAAATTTTTAAAACTATGTGAATTAAAAAATTATAACTATGAAAAAAAACCAGGAACCAAGAGACAAAGGGTACTTCTTGCTCCTATAGTGTTCAATTATTGCTTATGTGGGGTAGAAAAGTACTAAGAAATAAAACCAACTTTATTGATTAATCTAATAGACTTTTGAATGCATTTTACATTTTATGGCAGTTCACATTTTTATATTTGACAATCCTGCATGCATGTAAGAATATATATATAACATACTAGCTGGATAACCATGCTTCGCTACTTATGACCACTTTTCACACTTATGACCATTGTAGACCATCCCCATGGTCTTGACAGACTCTCATTGTCATCATCACCAACACAATATTTCTGGAGAAATGAAGGCTGTTGCTGAGGCCCTGCCATGATACTCCCTATCCTGTGGTAGACCTTCCCCTGCACTTTGAATGTTGGCATAAAATTTCCCTCCTTCACCTCTCTGGCTCCAAAAGACGTCATTTTGAAGCATCTGTTGTACTTCCAGACAGCAGAAAGAGAGTTTTTTCCAGTGGTGAAATCTGAACCAGTTTACTACTGGTTCATTGGCTGCGTGTGCATGCTGCATGCCAAATGTGCACTGCGCACATGCATGCGCGGTGCGCACCATGCACCAAATGTGAGGTGCACACACGCACAGTGCACGCCAAAAGGAGGCATGGGGTAAGTAGAACAGCGCACGGGGGGTGGGGGGTGATCAGCTGTGGTGCACGATCTTTTTTTTTTTACTTTTAAAAGCATTTTTTAATGCTTTTAAAAGTAAAAAAAAGTTCTGACGATCACGCAGTTCAGCTGTGATCATCAGAGCCTTTTTTTACCTTTAAAAAGCAAAAAAGCAAAACCTTCTGCGCATGCGCAGAGGGTACAAAACACATTACCTCCTGGTTAAAACCAGGAAGTACCAACAACCGGGTGGGTGGGCGGAGCCTCTCACCGTAATCGCTACCGGTTCTCCGAACCAGCCTCCATGATCGCTACCGGATCAGGCGATCCGGTCCGAACCAGGAGCATTTCACCCCTGGTTTTTTCCCTTTAACTGGTGTTACAGTAGAAGGAACAGATTTATCTGAACTGAGGTGTAAGAAGTGAGTTGGGGCTGGGACACTATGCAGGAGAAATTCGGTTCACAATCGGTTGGCTCAGTGGTGGTCGGTATTCCACATAAGAGAATATCTCTCCCACTGCCTTGAGTTCAGAAGCAGTTCCATAGGTAGAAGCTATAGACATTTTGGTGAGGTAGCGATGTTTAGTACAGTAAGGAGCCCAGACCACTCCTGAGTGAATGAGTGGAACATCTGCCAGTTTGACCTGAGGTAACAGAATGTGAGGCAAGTGGCAGTTGGAACTTTTCAGGTGGGGAGGGGAATAGAACATCTAACTCCTTAGCATCAGAGCATGTTAATATACTGTATATGAATATATTGTATATGAAATACTAATGATCTGATGATAATTTTGAAAAATCGTTTCTTAGTGAGCACCTAGAAGCCAACAGGAACATACGTGCCAAATTTCAAGTTTGTAGGCTTTACTGTTCTGGAGATTTCGTGATGAATGAGTGGATTTCGCTTTTATATATATAGATTCTGTTATACACAATAATCTTTAAAAAGATGGAATTCTTCATATTTCTCTTTCATACCTATAGTTTTTAGATATAAGTTTAAGCAAACTGCTATGAAAGTGCATTTCACAAGTTTCGTGGTTACTTCACCTTTTATTTTAGTAATTCTGCACATCAAAAAGTATGTGACCTAGAAATATCAAGTCTCTTTTATCTAATTGACTTCAAAGTGGATTGATTCTTTATTTTTTAAGGTCATCCACAGTACAATCCTATGCTGTATACACATAACTTCCAATAAAGCTGAGTGAAATTTATTCCTGGATAAGTATATATGGGACCCGAAGCCTTAATATTTTTGTACGTAAAAAATTAATCCTGATTGTGAAGCTAACTTCATTCCATCTGTTGTGGTTCAGCCTGTCTATCTCATATAAATCATAACAGCAATCCTTATGATAGCCGTATTTGTTTCTTCAACAAGAATATGTAATTAACAGGCCAAACAATACTTTAATGTGCTATAATGTGATTTGAAATGAGTCTTGAATGTTTAATGCCTGAATTGTTGCCTGCACTCTGTGATTAGTAATAATTGCAGTCACAGTTTCCCCATGATGAGCGAACTTTGACAGCATCAGGTACACGTTACAATAGTTGTGACTCCACACTTCTGCAACAGAGTGCAGGGAGCCACTTCTAATATCTTCTAATTCCTCCAGATTAAGTATCCACTCCCTTCCCTGTTTCAAGTCTGTCTTTCTTTCCCCATCACTTGAGACTGGATTTTATCAGGAAAATTCATGGCAGGTTTGCCTGACACACAAATGAACAAATGACTTCTTTATTACCCTACGGCCAAAGGCTAGCTGAATAAAATAGCCTATAAGCACTAAAATGTCTAGACAGTAATAAAATACTTAAGTCAAACAAACAGTAACCTAAATGCAATGAGAAATTATATGCTACAGCTGCTGAGAAAGGATTACCAGTTTTACTGATGATGCCAGGTTATCTGTTGCTGCATTCTATATGATACCTGCACAAAATTAATATTGCCTGACAAATGAGGAGTTGAATGGTACCAAAATGTTATGCCTTACAGGAAAATCCAGCTTGGTAAAATGCTGTCCTCATTTACTCTGTTCCTAATATATCTTATTTATGTTCTTTTTAAAACTGTCTAACTGCCTATATACAGTATATCAACTTAAGGCAACTGCTATTTTTTAAGACCATGTTCATGATCCTGAAAAACTTGAATGGAATCCCTGTAGTCTTTCCAATTCAGAGAAAGAATATTAATATCTTCTTTGACCCAAAACAGGCAGTAAAATAGTATTCCTGCTTAATATTACGTTTCTAAATGCTTAGAAACTGCCCAGAAAGCATGATTTGGCATTATATTACATAGATGAGTCAAAGAAAGAGACTCTGATGACAGGATGCTAACACTGGACCATATTTTTTAACTAAGACTTCTAGTTTCCTTCTCCTCTTCCTCCTTTTTGAGTGTCAGGGAATTCCTTTCTAGTATAGTATATACTTGATTTCTTGATTTCTGAAACTGATTTTAGACACTCCTAAAACAGATTATATAATAAAAACAATAGTCCATAGCTCTGGACATTACACAAAATATTGCTCTTATTTTTCTGTCTGGAAGTTCACTTCCAGATTGTATCAAGTATATATTTTGAGACTCTGAGAAAAACCATATACACATAAAAATGTCTGTTGATTACAGACCAGCCTACCTCTCTGTTACTCTCCAGATATACTGGGATTATAACACTCAGAATTTCAGCTAATACAATTTGATCCTTACATAATGAAGGGGTAGACTTAAAGGCAAGGAGATGTAAAGAAGATCAGGCTAACAATTGTTTTGACAAACAAATGTTGGGGCAATGATCAGGTGCCCAGGAAATTGGTTCTTTTGGATTCAGTGTCAATAAGCACACCAGTGAATAAAGAGATTTTAAGCTTTGTTATTAATTCAAGCAAACAGATTTAAAAACATAACATAAAAACATACATACCAAGGAAGATGTTATCCAAAACTCATAGAGGCTGTCAGGAGCTCCTTAATAACAACAACAAAGATAACCCAAGAGTGATCAAATTTCAGAGTACCCAATGCTAGTTCTGTGCAGAAACTCCCAGTTTAACAGTCAAAACTAAGATTTTTTATTAAAACCTGACACCATGATTCCATGACCCTGCTTCTAAGGTCATGAGACTAGAAGACCTGACTTTCACCAGGTGACCCATCACTCTGGAATGGGAACCAACATTCTGAGGCTTTCACAGATAAGAAAATCATTGCAGATATGTGAAGATTGCCCTCTCCTCTCTTTTATTCAATAATCAAGGGTAAAAACAATCTGATTGGCTCAAAATAAGCTCTAAACTTTTAGACTTTTTTAATATGAAGAAGAAATCAAAACATGCCATTTAACTCCTTGGAATAAAAATGGTTTTCCACATTATCACTACAACAATTAACTGTTCAATATCTCCTGAATTATAGGCAGCATGCCTATAAATGTTCACTCAATCAAAATCAATCAGAATAGAGCTGGAATCGACCTTGCTCAAGCTGATGACTCTATACCATTTCAGAAAGGTGGCTGTCCAGTCTTTTCTTAAAAACCTCCAGTGATGAAGCCCCCACTACTTCTTGAAGGCAAACTGTTCCACCGGTTGATTGTCCTCACGGTTAGGAAGTGTCTCTAATTCCAGGTTGCTTCTCTTCTTGATTAGTTTCCATCCATTGTTTCTTGTGTTGCCTTCTGGTGCTTTGGAAAATAAGTTGACCCCCTCTTCTTTGTGGCAGCCCCTCAAATAATGGAATATTGCTATCATGTCCTTCTTTTCTCTAGACTGGCCATAGCCAAATCCTGCAACTATTCTTCATATGTTTTTATTTCCAGGCTCTTAATCATCTTAGTTGCTCTTCTTTGCATTTTTTCCAAAGTCTCAACATCTTTTTTGTAATGTGGTGACTAAAACTGGATGTAGCATTCCAGTTATGGTCTTACCAAGGGTTTATAAAGCAATACTAATACTTTACATGATTTTGATTCTATGCCTCTGTACAACCAAGGATTGTATTAGCTTTTTTGGTTGCTCTTGCATAGGGCTGGCTCATGCTTAAGTGATTGTCCAGTAGGGCTCCAAGGTCCCTCTCACAATGACTGTTTTTGAGCCAGGTTTTGTCTAATCAGTATTTGTTCCTTTGGTTTTTCCTGCCTAAGTATAAAAGTTTGCTTTTCTCCACATTAAATTTCATGTTGTTGGATAGGGCCCATTGTTCAAGACTGTCAAGATTTTTTTGGATCCTGAGCTTGTCTTCTAAGGTGTTGGCTATTCCTAACAGTTTAGTGTTATCTGCAAATTTGATGAGTTTCCTTTCTATTCCCTCATCTAAGTAATTTATGAAGATATTGAAGAGTATTGGGCTGAAGATGGAACCTTGTGGTACCCTACTACTTACTTCCCGTCATGTAGGTTTAGTATCATTAAGGACTATTCATTGACGATTTGTCAGCCTGTTACAAATCCATCTATTGGTAATGCTATCTATCACATATTTTTCTAGTTTACCAAGAAGTAGGTTGTGGTCTACTTTGTTGAATGCCTTGCTGAAGTCTAAGTATACTATGTTTACAGCATTTTGCTGGTCTATTAACTTAGTCATTTGTCAAACAATGAAATAAGATTGGTTTGGCATGATCTGTTTTTAACAAACCCATGCTGGCTACTAGTTATTACCAATCCAGGCTTCTGAGTTTCCCAAATCATCTCATTGGCTACAGAGGATGGACTAGAAGGACTTATGATCCAATAGACTCCACTGTTTTAAGAGTAATGCATTGACATTTGAATAATACAGGGTGGGGTGGCCATGAGAATTCTTGTATACTGGTATTTATGTACAGATAAATTAATAAAGTTGATGATACGTAAGGATTATAGCAATTGCAATCACAGAAGGCTCTTGAATTTGATTACTATTTTTACTCAAAATGCCTATTTTTGGATTCTCTTTTTCTTCCATAGTTAGAAAGAATAATACAGCAAACTAAAGAGGAATGTGGAAACAGGAAGAAATAGAATGAATATGTTATTTTAGTTACATAAATGTAGGACTTGTTGCATCACAACATAGGAGATCAGGGACTGAGCCAAAGGATTCGTGGAAAAGGAGGATTAAAGTCTTTGCATGCAAAATCCCCTACTAACTTCTGAAGCAAGCAGGTGGATGGTACTTTTGTAAATTGACTCTACCCTACATTTTTATCGACAACACTTCATTAATGATACTTGAGATATGATGTTACGCAGTATACAGGTCATTGGATAATTAGAAGAACATTTTGAAAAATGCAGTCTGAATAACAGCAAGGGATTATGTAAGGATTTATTTTAATCTTCAAAGGATCAAATAAAAAATAATAATCTATGGACTGCCTGCAGTTAACCTTACATAAAATATTAAAGTAGGGATGGGAGGGGGAGGTTGTTCTACTCCTGCTTTTGCTAAAAATAGAGAGGATCCAAGTAAAGTGAATGTTTCCAAATACATTGTGGCCCACATTTTCACAACAATTAAAAAAAATAAAAGCTTGGGCATGAAAATGTTGCATCTGACTAGCTAAGTCTGCAGTTTTCTACTAGCATAGTTAGATCCCTCCCTGCAGGAACACTATCTAATACAGATTAAAATGTCATTGGTTTCCCCACAGGATCTCATGAAATCTGCAAAGATTCTTCCTGCAGGGAATTTCACTCATCACTGGTCACCATGGTACATCAAATGGAAGCTTTCCTTCTGTGCTCTTTAATTAAACCTAATTTCACAAGTTAAGAAACAAATGGTTCTTTTTTCCCCCAATCAACCCTTTGATGTCCTTTTTAACCCTTATTAAACTCAATGCCCTTCTACTGAAAATAACCAGAGATAGCACCAAAGTCTCTTTAAAACGATAGTAAGAAGCAAAGCTCTGCAAGCTGGAAGGAAAATTCCCAGGCCAGACTTAAAATGGCACAAGATAGAGTCACATCTCTTATTGGAGAAATTATCATAATGTTAATTATTAATATATAGTTAAATGCCTGTTTTCAATTGCTGCTCCGGTTGATGTTTTTGCTTTTCATAGAGGTTCCTTAAAATAAATTATTTTGGGAATTCACATACACATTGTCTTAAATCATTCTCACAGCCAGGTCAAACTAGAGTTTCTCAATATTTCTGCCAAATAAGAATCATCAGCATCCTTCAGTCTCAAAAGACTATGATATCGTTCTCTGGAAAGAGGTCCTAAAACAGCATCTAGTGTGACTAAAAAGGCCAATTTGAGAGTGGCAATCCTTTCCACACTGAGGGTAGATACATTCTGTCCCCTGCCCAGCCCCCAGATTTCGCTGGTTCCGGGACTGCCTCTATGCCTCAGCCTGCCGAACAAGTGTCTCTTCAAATTGGAGAAGGCCATGCTGCATCTTTAGCCTCCAAGCTGAACGATCAGAGGTCAAGGTTTCCCAGTTGTTAATGTCCATTCCCATGGCCTTTAGATCCCTCTTGCAGATATCTGTATATTGCCAAATAAGAATAATTTGATGATATTGTAACTATCTAGACTAGGGCATCACACCTTCCTCTACACTTAAATTTCTCTGCTGCCTTCTCATGTTTGTTTATTCTCAGTACATTTTTCGGGCTGAATTATAAATAGTATCATTTAAATTTTAAATTCTGAATATAATTAACATAATATCATGTGTTCTTCCAAATGTTTCATTGCTTAAATGATTTTAACTGAAGAGGGAGGGATTCTTGGGCTAATGCGTCTGCTGCTCCCAGAAATCAGGTGATACTAGTATAGTTTGGGATATAATTTCAGCCCCAAGTTAGATAAATTCCTGTTCATTTTAGTATCTACATTAAGTAAACCAGCATTCTAATTTTTGGAGAATTTTTGTTTTGCATTCCAGATTTTCTTCTTAAAGATCTGTAAATATTATTTTTTTTACCTATCATACTCAGCTTTCTCTGTTGTATATAATACAATTTTTAACACAGATCTCTGACATATCTTTTTAACATACAACATTAATGAAGTTTTAATATAAACATAAACCCAATGTAGGGTTTAACATAAATTGAAATGTGTTTGAATATTAATAGCTCAGGTTGGTAGTTAGGCTGCTGGTTTGAGCTCTGAGCTTGGCAATTTGATTACAAACGTTTTGTCACCATTCGAGAAGATTCAGTTCAATTCAGTTCAAAATGCACTGACAATGTCTCTTTGAATGGCAATGAAACATTTGCAACCAAATTGCCAAGCCTGGAGCTCAAACCAATCTAATTTAACATAAATGCTGCCAAATGAAAGCTCTTTTTCAAGCACACTTATTCTATTTCTTATGAGAGGTTCAGAAACCCATTGCTCTTTTCAAACACATATTCTACAAGTCATTCTTGAGGGCAGGAAAGTACTATGTTGAATTTTGATAAAATTTTGAATCTGGATAAAGACAGATTCTAGCAGAGTTCATTTTAAGCATCATTAAAACATGGAGACAACTTCTTAGTAGTTTGAAATGCTACATTTTTTCCCACAGTCATTTGGTTACCCTACATTTCTTACAATCTGACATTTGTCCCTTTAGAATCTTGCAAATTGAAAGGTTTTCCAAACAGATATGCCTATCTTTAAATATGCTCTTTTTATTACGATCCATTCCATTTATACAAAATCATTTTTTAAAAAAATAAATAATTAAAACAAGAAGGAACTAAAACAAGCAACACAAACCATCTCATCCAGCTGACCCCAAGCTTCTTCAGTGACAGAAGATATCAGGTCTCTGACCATTATCCTGGCACTATTCTATTGTTCTGTTGTGAACCTTCCCCACTTCTTAAGTGTATCATCATAGGTTAAAGACAAGGCTTTGTGACTTCCAAATTTTTTTTACAATAAGACTAACAAAGAAAAAAAATATAGAGAATATAAAGCAAATTGCTATGAAGATATTGGGGAAGGTGAAAAGAAAGAGAAAAACTCCATCCCATCATATTTATGATCCTGTAGGTTGGAAATTTGCAAAGCGCTGAAGCTGTAAGAAAGAAGACTGCTCATCAGCATCTGTGTTTCCAATTTGCATAAGTAATTGGTAAGTGATTAGGAGCACACACTGACAAAAACAAGCCCAGCATGCAGCAGAAAATGGATAATTTTCATGGTTCAAATTATCTGAAACTCAAAAATATTCAAGAAAAAAATAGAATATGTATATTACGGCAAAGAAAAATCCTACCCCTCCTTAAAGATAAATACTTTTAATCTGGCTAGATAATAATGGCTATCATCCAGTGTGTGAAATGCTATCCTAAAGATGTTCTTGAGTTCAGCTCCATTCCTGCCAGCTGTCTCCGTGAATTTTTCTTGTAACAGAATTTACATTATCTTGCTCTATAGGTATATTTCAACCTATTGTTATCTTCTATGTATTAATGATGCCATCAGTGCAAGATTTTGGAACAAAAAATCAGGACATGCACAGCAGAATAGGTAGGTCAAACATAACAGATCTGGTAACCGCCTATTGAAGCAAAGGCTGCAATATGCATTACCATCTAAACCAAGCAGAATAATTTACAGAATGGATCTTGATTTTGGTTTAAAAATGGAATGGATCAGTTGCTATTGCTTGATTTAATAAGCTTGGAATAGTTTTACAATTTTTCTTCTTTCTTTCTGTAAACAAGGGGTGTCAAACTTGCAACGACACGGTGTCGTCACATGACGTATCACAACTTTTCCCCCCTTCGCTAAACTGGGGGGCAGGCGTGGCCAGCACATGACGCATCTGGTCTGTGGGCCGCGAGTTTGACACCCCTGCTGTAAATGATGGAGTTTAATAATATCTGTTTATTTCTTAAGGTAGAACTGTATTTGCCCAGAACTAAGAGTCAACTCTCACAAATGGAAGTCTGGAGTCAGTACCAAAATGCACAATTTTGAATGTTCCCAAATATCTGAACCATTGTCAGTTAATACTGGTTGGCAGTGTATGTAGGACAAATCTACTATCTTAAATTTCAAGACAAGTTTGTTTTCTCCTCTCCCAAACTAAAGCATTATAGATTCTATATAGCTTTATAGATTCTCCCATTTTTGTTTTCTCCCTCAGGGCTGTTCCCACAGAGCAGTACTTAACATCAGAAATAGATCAAAGAGCCTTGTTTAGGTGGATACAAAGTTTAGGCAATCATGTCATTCTCCATAATGGCATTCTATCTTTTTGCTGTGTTCAGTCAAGATTCAGAAGTGCCTGCTCATAAGGTATGAAAGAGCTACTTTTCTTTTATAATCCATGTAATCAAAATTAACAATCTCTCTAATGTCTCTAGCCTACTACACATAATTAGCAATTACCAGAACTGTGCAAGATGCAGTGATTTCATTTCAGAAGCAGGAAGAAGATGAAGGAATTAACTCTTTATTTTGAACTGATCACATGCACTTGGACATGAATTTGGCCCAGTAATCGTCTTATGAAAGTGCATAAGAATAGTCTGTTTGGATTCAGAAAGCTGTACTTAAATTCCCATTTAATCCAAGATCAAACTGAAGTTGCAGTTTGACTTCACAATCTTGCCTATAGCTTGTTTGCTTTGTTTGAGAGGGGCAATCAGTGGTGCAGCTAATTAATTTAACTCTAGATTGAATGGTTGTATAATGCCCAAGTGCCTGGGGGAACAGTCTGGTGTCAAATGCCTTACAAAAGGCTAACAGATTCAGGGCCAGCCAGATTTCAAGAGATATGCTTTTCCACAGAGCAACCTTTGGCACAAAAGAAAGAAAGAAAGAAAGAAAGAAAGAAAGAAAGAAAGAAAGAAAGAAAGAAAGAAAGAAAGAAAGAAAGAAAGAAAGAAAGAAAAAGGCATACTCCTGGGTCCAACAAAATGACATTATTTAATGGCAGAAACCCAGAGGATAGGGGTCAAGTCCACAATGGTCCCGAAGGTGTCCTGAACCAGATTCAAATGCAATTGGGTAATATTTAAGAAAACAAATTCAAAGATAGATAATATTACACTTAACACTAAATAATAATACATTTACTCACCAATCATGCTGAGCAGGAGCACCATGTGACAGGAGCTCTTTCCGAATCTGTGCTGCTCCAGTGAAGCTCAGTGTTGGAGGCTGATTGGAAAGAAGGATACAATACAATTAAAAACAGCACTGTCAGATGGATAGAAAAGGAAATAAGTCACTGTGTGTATGTATATATGTATATATAATAATAGAAATTAGTCAGTAGGTGAAGTTGTGTACTGTATATGTAAATTTGTTTTTGATTAAGAGAAACTTGTATGTTTTAAATGTTTTTTAAGAATGAATAAAGTTTTGTTTTAAAATTAAAAAAAAGGAAAGAAGGACTCTGTTTATTGATGAGCAGAACCAACAACAGCATGTAGTTCTGGGACAGCTGATGAGTACATGGTTTTTTATAGACTTCTGAGATGCTGCAGGGGATTGTGCAAAGATACTTGCAGTGGGTTGTGCAATGTAGTGAGCATTGTGCCTTTTGCCATTCTAGTGGTGGTGGGTTAATCCTATTATGTCTTAAAGGTCATGTCTTGTCCTTTTTAATCACCTTCAAAACACCTTCAGGTGTTTGTGAATAGATTGGTCCAGTCTTTCTGAATGGGCACAAAATATTCATCTCTAAAGACTTCAGGTATCTGCTGGAGGCTGTTGGTATTCTGCCTCTTCTAATATTCCCCAAAATACTTCATTCTCTGAAGAGGCTTCCTACATCAGGCAGTTAGTTTATACTGTTTCCTTGGACAGGAGGAAGATGGCCTTGCACCGGTAGCCGACTGTTCCAGATTTCAGGTAACCCTTCACCTTTCTCCAAAACAGACAGAAACAATTTCTCCCTTCCCATCCCAAAAGGTTTATTTTCTCTTCTCCCTCCAAACGAGATTCAATTTCGCTCCTCCCTCCAAGAAAGACTGGATTCATTCCTCTTCCTCCTCCTCCTCCTCTTCTTAATGACCCCATAATCCCTTGCGGGATGGAGTCTGGGCAACTGAATGAGCTAGCAGAGTGTTTACTAGCTGGATGCCCTTCCTGTCACCAGAATTTTGTTCAGCAGATATATTTTCATTGTGCCCAGAGAGAGAAATATCTGCCTCTACCTAGGATCGAACTCACAGGCTACTGATTGTGAGGTGAGAGCTCCACCTCTAGGCCACCACACCACTCCACTGGATTCATTCCTCTTCTTCCTCAAAATAATAATAATAATAATAATAATAATAATAATAATAATAATAATAACAACAACAACAACAACAACAACAACAACAACAACAACAACCTTGAAAACACCAGGGTGTGGCTATATTAGCCAAGCAACTGGGACCTGGGCTTGAATGCCTGTGAATGCAGTTCTCAGGGAATGAGTGGATGGATGAATTCCTGAGGGAGGAGTTTTTGGGAGGGAACCTGTATATCTGACTGCAGCAGCTTTTTAAATGAGCAGATAACAGCTCCAACCTCACTCCTTCACAATTGTCACCACTGCTGCTGCCTGTTACAGGTGCCTGCTTGTCTTACCTAAGTATCTGGGGAGACCTTCGCAGTTTGGGTGACCCTGATAAGGACATATAATCTTGGCATCTACTCCCAATGTCCTTTGCTCATCCTTTCTTTGAAAGCACTTATGCTGCCACAATGAAGCAACTTAGCAGGATTGCGGGGGTAGGGGAGAGGGCTATGCCAAGTACCGGTGAAAAATTGTTTTGCCAAGGACACAATTAAAGCATTTCAGTCCGAAATCACTATTCAAACTGCTTCAACTATGCTGACAAAGAAATATCCAGCATGTGATAGGCATTTACACACAAAACACATTATGCTATCACTGAAGTGCACACCATGTTTTTAACTTGCTGAATGCTATAAAACAGGCTTTTCTATATCCAGAATGCAATCATTCCTGTACCTTGGGTTCTTTAAAAAAAACACACAGAGAGAAAGAACAGATAGAAGTCAGCAGGAAATGGCTTTGGAGAACATCTGCTATAAACTGTCTATAGAGTACTAGATGAATGTGAACTCGTGAAATTAATCAACCAGGCCGTGACCTTCCTGAAACATTTATGGAAAACAGTTACAAACCATGGCAACATCACTTTGCAGACTTACTCTCAGTTGCAAAGTGCACTCTTCACCAGTTTCAATGCCCACACTCTTCAGAGATGCAGAAGGCCCAAGGAGCACTAGGGATACAATTAATAAGGTGAACTCTGCAAAAGGTCAGAGTTAGATTAAATTTGGCAGAAGTGTGAAGCTTTTATCAATTATCATCAAACAGTGTTGTATCTCACAGGATTTTCTCACTACAAAATGTCAGACCATTCTATGTTCTCCATGTCTCTCAAAGCTTTTTTGCACACACATATCCCATTCAGATATAATTTTCATGCAGGTGACAGCATAGCTATCATGTGTGAAATATGGCATAAGTTCTGCTTTGTGCCAATAGGCTTCTTGTATATGTATTCAGACCAAAACAAAAGGAATGCTGTACTTCTCACAGACTTGTCTTTACACAATAGGCAGTCCATGCTTCCAACATACAATTGCAAGAAAATTATTGCAATGATTTGTTGGAAGAAGTAAGGACAGTTACTACATTCTATCTTACTTTTTAAATGGCAGACAAGAAAAGCAAGATCTTTGCTCTTAACAAATTCCAATCTATTTCCAATTCTAGCCAACAGGCCTATGAAAACATTACAGGGCAACAAAGGAGACAGCTGTCATCTGTAACTCTCTTGCACGCACACATGCACACATACACACGCTTGTAATATGAAATAGTGGACCTTACTGTTGAAATAAATGTCACAGCTTGCTGAAGAACATTGGTTTATTTCTAATTTTTGACCAAAAGTATTACAGGAGTTTGGTCCAATTAAAACTAAGAAAAATAAATCGAAGGATGGGTTTGTTGTAGAATAGTATAGTGTGCACCTACACTATATTTCTATTTTTACTACATTGTAAGCCTCCCAGAGTCGCTTTGAACATGAGATGGGCAGAATATAAGTGTAATAAATAAATTGAATAATAATAAAATAAAAGTTTTCTTAAAGGCATGTGTAAAGGTTCGATGTGTAAAACAGCAGGAAATAGATTAAAGAATCAAAAATGCAAAAGCTTTGTTCTCTGTTCTCATCAGGAATTTGTGCTTTTATTTGTGGAGAGTTAAACAGAATATTTAAGGAATATTTTATTTAGGCATTGTTAAAACCAAACATCATAGTAATTATGACTGATGCAAGCTACAATGCAACACATTTAGAAGACAAATATGTCCTCTGTTGTAAATCCTTCCATTTTCCTCTCCCCAAACACTCCAAAATACTGTTTTCCCGGTAATTGTTGCACCTTGGCTCCCTGCATATATACATATTGCCTGTTCAACCAGATTTATCATCATATATGATGTGCACAGCATATTCAGGTGTAAGACCATAATAAACAAGTAACAGTCCTACTATTACAAGTGCATAGGATTAAGGAGTGCAGTCTTTACAGGCTCAGATTCTTGTTTATAATTGAAGTAGGTTCTGGGCTCAGGAGGCTAACTTAATTGCTTTATATATTCAACAAGATTTATAGGTCTGGTGTTGCATAATGAGAACCTGTATCTGCCCTGTTCCATTCTTTAAAAGAAAAAAAAAATCCTGAAGTCTCAAAAGACGCAAAGGAGAAACTAATAGATGATGAACTGATGTCTCATAAAGTGACTCAGTGTGATAATTTTACACTACTTATGAAAGGAGTATGAAAGATATTCTGAAAAAAAAAAAACAACCAGAGGGAGTTAACTTGTAATATTATAATATTTGGAATGCTAAAAGGTTTACGTAATTTTAGAGCACATTAAATTTCATAAAAGATTCTTTTATGAGGATTCTTAGACAGAAAGGGTGCCCAGATCCAACTCTCTGCTAAGAAAGAGAAGATAATTGCTTCATGGTGAGGAAATGGCCTTGTGCACATGTTTTTCTTTATTATTTAATGAATGAGCCCAGCAAGAGAAGAGCAGGAGCTATAAGACAAAGGGTAACAGATATTTCTAATTACACTAAGCTTGTACAAAACACTTTAGGGTGGTGCCTCAAAACCATGCTCCTTTTCATAAAAGGACCCTCAGTCACAAATGTAGGTAAACCAAAGAATGCTGAAAATGATTCTCCTCAGCCCAAGTTTCCTGCCTTGTTCCTCCCAAATGGCATCACTTTAAGCAACAGGCTTCTGCTTGTGTCATACTCCTCAAATGTCTCAGCAGTGACACTTACACAGCTGTGCCCACCTGCCACACAGTGCTTTCAGCTGCTACTTTCCTCTGCATGTTTATAAAGATGCTTTCAGAAGAGAATGGGAGGGAGAAGAAAGAAAAACTTTAAAGACAATGGAAACTCAGCACATTCAACGAGTCGCTTCCAATACATCACCCTCTTCTCATCGGCCTTTCTTAACATTTTGAGCCTGAAGGAATGCCTGAAATATTTTTCAAGCCTCAGGAGAACCCCTGCACATTCAGGCTCAAATATAGCCCAAACATTACAAAATTATTATGTTTGTTTCATGTGTAGGCATATATATATAGAGAGATGCTGCTGATGGATGGATGGGTGGATGGATGGACGGGTGGATGGATAGATATGCATTAACATATATATATCATCATCATTTTAGCCATTGTCTATCCACTACAGGTTGAGGGCCTCTTCCTCATGTTTCCAACCAATATGGTCCTGAGCTTTCTTTTGCAAATTGGGCCCTCAATACTTGCTGATGCCGTCCATCCATCTTGTTTTAGGTCTCTTTTGTGGATGCTTTTTATCAAGTGGGATCCAGTGTGTGTGTGTGTGTGTTTGTGTGTGTGTGTCTGTGTATTAGTAATTAAAAACTTTTTAAAAATGAGTAAAAACCAAGCTGTCTTTCTTTTTGGTTACTGATACTTAATGGATTAAAGTACAAGAACTGGGGGTTTCTTATAGGCAGGAGCATTCCTATCTCTAAGGGCTGCCTCAGGCAGCTAGAGAGTATTCTCACAATATTTTTTCCACCAGGGATTAATAGGGCTGTCTCATAAACAGTTCCCTACGGAAGGTCTCAATGATTTCATTTGAACTTTGGTGGATCTTTCAGGTCTTTCCTTTCAATTCTATAAACTTGAGGTGCAAATATATGCTTTTAAAAGCATGAGTCAAGAGTTAAGTGGACTGCATTAAACAGCAATGCCCCCATTGCAATGGAGGAAAAAGTGCTTCCTTGTATTTTTCTGGTTTATTTTGGATGATGGGGAAAGACCTCTGCATTCAAGTGACATGTATGTGGAGCAGGGGTGGGTTCTAAATTTTTTTACTACCAGTTCTGTGAGGTTGCAGGAAAAAAATGCTTTTAGAAGCCTCTGACGATCCCAGCTGAGCTGCATGATCATCAGAAGCTTTTTTTTTTTTTTACTTTTAAAAGCATTTTTTCGGCCGAAGAGGTTGTAGAAAAAATGCTTTTAAAAGAAAAAAAAAGCCTCCGATGAGATGGGCGGGGTAAACAAGCAGCGACCGGGCTGGAGACTGGTTCGGAGGCGTGGCCAGCCAATGTTATTACCGGTTCTCCGAACTACTACAAAATTTTACTACCGGTTCTTGCGAACCGGTGCGAACCGGGAGCAACCAACCACTGATGTGGAGAGAACTTCATATAGGGAGGGAATTTTGCCCAGTCAGTCTCTCCACATGTGGAAGAATTCAGTGTTTCTAGAGCAGGGGTGTCAAGCTGGTGGCCTGCGGGCTGGATGCATCACGTGCAGGTCACACCCACCCCAGCTCCGTGAAGGGAAAAAATGTTGTGATGTATCACATGACACCCATGTTCTAGAGGCAAAGATTCACTGTCAGGATTCCAAGGAACAACCCCAACGAAACAAAGCTCTGAGGCCTGAGGTTCCTCAAAGTTCCAATTTATTAGAGATGTCATGTTTCAGATCTGGGAAAACCCAAATCTGAAAGCTTCCAGGTTTTCCACACCCAGCTGACAGTTCACAGCCCTACACCCACAAGTTCATCACATTGTCCAATCAACACCCACAAGTTCATCACATTGTCCAATCAACTCTTCACACTCAACTGGATACAATCTTCAGGCAGTCTCCATCAGACACAGGCAAAAGTCCTTGAATACGGAATGCTTCTTAATTGCCATTGACCTTCAGTTGATAAATGAATATTCTACATAATCTTCTCCAGTTAGACTCTTTCAGTTAGAGTCTTTCAGATACTGTATGTTGGGAATTGCAAAACTTCCAAAATTTCCCAGCCCTCCTGCTGCCAGAAGATTTTTGAGAATCAAAATTTTGTTTGTGTTCAAAGAGGTTCCCTGCACCAAAGCATACTCTTATTGATTTCTTTCTTCCAGGAGCTCACTTCCATACCCTTTTAGACTGTCACATTAGCTGAAAAAATACTTATATGCAAAAGAAATAAATACATTATTGAACAAAAAGCAGGAATCTAACCATCAAAATTGCATGAAGCAATGTTGACAAAACTTAAGACATAGCCTGAATTTCAGAAGCAAAAGCTTAAAAGGCATACCCCACCTAGTTAGGAAATGGTCCCTACCTCACATTGTGAATATATGTGAATATTTTATCAACGTTTTTGATCATGTCGCTCTGGGTGGCTTTGAAGAACAGAATGCTTGTGATAATTCCCTTGCTGTAGCATTGATATGTCTGTGTCATTATGGCTTCTCTGAAAATGGTAAAAATAATTAAAGAAAGGAGAGCACCAGACATCAGAAGAGGAGTTATGTATAAATCTTGTATGTCACCTTCTGGAAAATGGTTCCACAGCCATGAAAAGTTATTCTAACAAAGAGAATAAAATATGCTATCAGTATTGAAGATGCTTGTTTGGAGATTAGTCATATTGAGTTCATGTAAAGCTAACTCCCTAATAGGCCTGTGCAAAGCTTCAAAACCACATTGCAAAGTTACACTGTGTTTCCCACACACACACTTTAAAAAAGCAAAGCAAAGTTGCCAGGTTGGGTTGCTTTGTTTTGTTTTGCTTCATCTTGTCAGTGACATCTCCGCCTGCAGTTTCAATAGTTGAAGTATTTTCTTCCTATGTATAGAACCTTCTAGCTAATGGAGCTGTTGTTCATCACCTCTATGACATAAAGCATCTTTTCTCAATGAGACGAATCACGGCTTGTTAACTTATTCCACATACTAGTAAGGAAAGGAGGGGGATGCAGTTTCATACCTCAGTAGACACAGTGCTGTAGCGTACTGGAAACCACAAAGTAAACAACAGGTCCAACAGGTCTAGTTTCACCTGTTGGACATAAAACATTTGCATTCATTCCCATAAGCTGCAGAGATGCCATCTTCTGATATGAAAGTGCATATAAGACATCACCCTAAGACAAACTTAAGTTAATGGCCCATCAAAGAATTTATTATAGTTATTGAATAACTGAAATATAGCCCATGCATCTCAGAAAGAAAGAAAAAAAGGAAAGGAAAGTTAAGGAAGAAGAAGAAGAAGAAGAAGAAGAAGAAGAAGAAGAAGAAGAAGAAGAAGAAGAAGAAGAAGAAGAAGAAGAAGAAGAAGAAGAAAGGGGGGAAGGAGAGAAAGAAAAGGAGAGAGAGCACGAAAGAGAGAGAGAAGGAGGAGGAGGAAGAAAAAAGAAAAAAGAAAGAGGGGGAAAGAAAGAAGGAAGGAAGGAAGAGAGAGAGAAAGAGAGAGAGAGAGAGAGAAAGAAAGAAAGAAAGAAAGAAAGAAAGAAAGAAAGAAAGAAAGAAAGAAAGAAAGAAAGACTCAAGAAAGATATTTGATACCTCCACTGAGAGAGCAATGCCTGTTTGGTGACCTCTTCTTGTTAGCAAAGTCTCTTGTTTGGATTTAGTTTTTGTTGATCAAGTATAGCTTCATACCAAAAAGGCTCATAGTCCTATTATAGAGCACATGCTTTCCATTTAGAGCAGAGGTGTCGAACCCTGGCAACTTTAAGACTTATGGACTTCAACTCCCAGAATTCCCCAGCCAGCATGTATTTTAGCATTTATAAAATAATATATTCATTATAAATACTAATTTGTTAAAAAATAATTTAACAAATATTAAAACGTCAGTGAAAATTTCCAAAGGCTTTTCAAAGAGTCCCCCCCTCCCGCCCAGGGCTGGGTTCTACTTACCTTTACTACCGGTTCGCGTACACGCTAGCTTTCCTCTCTCGCGTGCCTTGCTTCTGCGCATGCGCAAATCACCGATGAAGACATTCGGGGTGGTGGGTGGGGCCTCCCACTGGTTTTACTACCGGTTCTTGCAAACTGGTCTGAACCGGGGGCAATCCACCACTACCCCCGCCCCCATGTGCCTAAACCCCAGCACTCCAGAAACCTGGCAACAGGGAATATAAATTGGGTGTTAACACTTAAAAGTTTCAGAGACACTTCAGGAAGCTGATAGAAAAGAAAGGGTTAAGGGGTTGTTGCTCAAATTATCCAAACCATATCTGAAACCTTTCTTTTGTTCCTCACCCCAATTATTTTCAAATAAAATAAATGAAAACAGGGATGCAAATTAATATAGTATTTTTCCTATTATTTATATGATTCCTCAAAAAGACTTCAGGCTTCCCACAAAGTTGGCAAGAACAATAAACTTTGAACACAGACTCTCTTACTACTGTGAACATAAGCCCCATTAAACTGTCGCTTGAATTCCTCCATAGAATGCTCTCCATTAGAAGTTTAATTTACTGTTCCCATTGTTAGGACAAGTAAGTCTGGTCCGCTTATTTCAGTTTTGTAAATAATAGTTACACGTGCTTCAAACACTTCAATTGTTTATATTGTATTTGAGACAGCTGCCTTAAATACTCTACAATTAAAAAAGCGAGGTATAAATTGAAGTAATAAATTGAGCATGAATATTAATAAATCGGATGCATGCCATTGCACAGCATGTGAAAGCCTGCCCAAACAGAAGCCAAGAATAGGTTACTGCAGAAATGGGAAAGAGAGAGAGTGACTAAAATATTTCAAGATAATTTTGACTTGGATTGCTGTAGGAATGTCCTACTCCTTCCTGAACTAACTAGAGCAAAACGTCACATAAAGTAAGTACCCTACTACTGAGAGGCTAATGAAGATCTTAGAAATATCTTTAAAAAATTTTTAATTATACATTCCTCCCTTCTTCATCCTTTCTCTTTTTCTTCGCTAAGGACACTGAATATTACAATCATTTATGAAACACTGAAATGCTTTATAGTTATTCTTAAACTTTAAGTTATCTTAACTGTTCCTATCACTGCACTCTTCTAGGCAGAGAGCTCTGATGTTGTTCCTGGAGTCTGTTGGAGGCACTCACAGCTCCCCATGCTCTTACCGCCCCTGGGATCACTTTGGCTTTGACTTTCCACATCCAGTGGAAAGTAAGTCGGTTCTATTCGGCTCAGGCAAACTGGTAGTGCTGGCAGTGGGAGGCTCCACCCACCTGCCCAGACATCATCATGTCCCGTTTTTGACCCTCTGTGCATGCGTGGAGGAGGTGCACGCACTCACATTTGCCAACTGGTAGTGAAGGTAAGTGAATTTCACCCCTGATGCCATTATGTGATGAAGTTTCTCTGAAGCCTCTCTCTATAGTCTGCATTTCAGGTTCTGTCTAGTGTGGTTAGAATCCTGCTTCTTTGGATCTGGTGCTCATGCCTGTTCTTGTGCTACTATGCCTCATTGTTGTCTTTTAGTCCAGCCCTTTTCAGCCACTGTTTGGTTTTCCCAGTGTCTGCTACCTCAGTTAGGTCTCAATGGTACATTCCCCATGCAAGTTCTTATTTTACCATGGCATTTCCTCTGCTTGATCTTCCTCCCATATCTGCTGCTGCCTCAGCATTTTCTCAGCAGCTCATTCTTGGGTGTGTCTTACTGATACACTCCTGGATGCTTCTGAATTTCATTCAGGACAGCAGCTTTGATACTTACCAGATCCCACCTACCCTCTTTACGGCTGGTATTGGACCTCGGATGGAAACTCCATACATTGTGAAGAGCTTGTGGGTCATAGAGTGGGCAGTTTCTATGTCTGTTCACTATACCGGCAGGTTTCTGATAATTGGTAGGACATATATGTTGATGGCATGGAACTTGTTCTTTGCGTTGAGCTGGCATTTCAGCACTTGTCTTATTCTTTGGGAATGTTTACTGTAGATGTTGCTGTCTTCCTTACCTTCTCCTTATGGTTCCCATGTGATTGGGGGATACTAAGGTACTTGTAGCTGGTCTCAGTATCTACTATATGGTCCACTGGTACTTCCACTGCATCTGTCCTAACCAACTTCCCTCTGTTTACTACCATATGCCAACACATCTCTAGTCCAAATGACATCCCAATCTCAACACCTGGCTTGCATTACGGAAACCTGGTTGGGCTCGGAGGGAGGGGTTCCTCTGACTGAACTCTGCCCACCAGGTTTTTGGGTGCTACACCAGCCGAGGGCCCAGGGTAGGGGTGAGAGGGGTGGCAGTTGTTATTAGGGAGTCCTTTGGTCCGCAGGAGGTCACTTTTCCTCAGATAGACGGGTCTGAGTCCCTCCTCATGAGATGGGGTCCACAAGGGCAGTTGGGCCTGTTGATTACGTACCTATCTCGAAGCTGTGTATCAATGGCCCTGCCCGGGCTGCTTGATGCTCTCTCGGGGTTGGTGGTTGAGTTCCCTAAATTTATTGTTTTGGGGGACTTCAATCTGCCGTCTCTGGGTGGAGCGTTGGGGGCGGCCCGGGAGTTCATGATTTCCATGGCAGACATGGACCTGACTCAGATTATTCAGGGCCCGACTCATGAGGGGGGGCGTACCCCTGATCTTGTTTTTATCTCGGAACAGTGGTGCGATGAGCTCTGTGGGGGAGCACAGTTACTCATCCCCTGTCATGGACTGATCATCATCTCCTGCAGCTGGGCTTCCATGAGGTCAAGCCCCCCCCCCACTGGGATGCGGGACCGACCATCTGGTTCCACCCCAGGTGCCTGATGGAGCCGGAAAGGTTCCAGACAGAACTTGGGACAATACCTCTCTCTCTCTCCCACACCCTGTTCGAGGCTCTGGTGGATGCCTGGGAAAAGGCGGCCTCCGGGGCACTCGACCGTGTCATTCCTTTGTGGCCTCTGACTCGATGCAGATCCCAGTTGGCTCCTTGGTTCACGGAGGAGCTCCGGGAGATGAAGCACCGTAGGAGAGGCCTAGAGAGCGGTTGGAGATCCAGTTGTTCTGAATCTGACCATTCCCAGTTGAGATCGTTCACACGATCTGATCTGGTGGTGATGGGGGCGGCAAAGAGGGCACACTTCTCAGCCCTCAGATTATCGTGTCCGCAGATAATCACCCAGCCGGCCTGTTCAGGATGTCCCGCTCCCTCCTGAATCGGAGGGCAGGGGAGGATCCTTTGCAGAGATGTGCCGAGGAGTTTAGTCAGCATCTGCTGGATAAGATCACTCAGATTCAGGACGGTCTGGACTCTGACTGGGCAGGTGAGGAGACAGCTGATCTTGTGATTTGGGAGGAGTTCGATCCTGTCACCCCTGAGGAAGTGGACAGGATTATGGGGAGGCTGAGTGCCACTACTTGTGTACTGGACCCATGTCCCTCCTGGCTTGCCTATGTGGCCCGAGAGGTGACAAGGGATTGGATCCAGGAAGTAATAATGGCATCTTTGGGGGAGGGGATCTTCCCTGCTGCCCTGAAGGAGGTGGTAGTGAGACCCTTCATCAAGAAACCTGCCTTGGATCCAACCATATTGAATAACTTTCGTCCGGTCTCCAACCTTCGCTTTGTTGCGAAGGTTGTTGAGAGTGTGGTGGCTCGGCAGCTCCCGTTGGCCCGGAGGATACAGACTACCTGGATCCGTACCAATCGGGCTTCAGGCTGGGGTACAGCACGGAGACGGCATTGGTCGCACTAGTGGATGATCTCTAGAGGGGTTGGGACAGGGGACACTCCTCTGTTCTCGTCCTCTTGGATCTTTCGGCAGCTTTTGATACCATCGACCATGGTATCCTGCTGCAACGACTCGAGGGGTTGGGAGTGGGAGGCACTGTTCTACGGTAGTTCTCCTCCTATCTCTCGAGCCATATGCAAGTGGTGTTGGCAGGGGGGCAGAGATCGGCTATCAGGCCCCTCACTTGTGGGGTGCCCCAGGGGTCGGTCCTCTCACTTCTCCTGTTCAACATCTATATGAAGCCACTTGGGGAGATCATCCGTGATTTCGGGGTGCGGTATCATCAGTATGCTGATGAAACCCAGCTTTTTATATCCCCCCCGAACCAGCCTAGTGATGCCCTCGACGTGATGTCCCGTTGCCTGGAAGCGGTACGGACCTGGATGGGGAGGAACAGGCTCCGACTCAACCCTGCCAAGACTGAGTGGCTGTGGATACCGGCATCTGGGTCCAATCAAGATATCCCATCTTTGACCATCGGGGGTGAGGTGTAACCCCATGTGGATAGGGCCTGCAACTTGGGTGTCCTTCTGGATTTACGGTTGTCTCTGGAAGATCATGTAGCGACTGTGACCAGGGGGGCATTTGCCTAGGTCCGCCTTGTGCGCCAGCTGTGCCCTTACTTGGACCAAGATGCCCTATGCACCATTACTCATGTGCTGGTCACCTCCCGTCTTGACTACTGCAATGCTCTCTACCTAGGGCTGCCCTTGAAAACCACTCGAAGGCTTCAACTGGTGCAGAATGTGGCTGCGTGGGTTGTGATGGGAGTGTCCCAACACTCCCATGTTACACCCCTCCTGCACGACCTGCATTGGCTACCGGTTGCCCTTCGGGTGAGGTTCAAAGTGTTGTTTATCACCTATAAAGCCCTTCATGGCCTAGGCCCGGGATATTTGTTGGACCCCCTGCAGCCAGCAACAATCTCCAATCGCCCTGTGCATTCCCACAGACAGGGCCTCCTCAGGGTGCCGTCGGCCAGACAATGTTGGCTGCGACCCCCAGGGGGATAGCTTTCTCTGTGGGCACACCCACCCTTTGGAACCAACTTCCTTTGGAGCGCCGGATGGCTCCTGACCTTTGCTCGTTCCGCCGTGATTTGAAGACCTGGCTGTTTTGCAGCCTGGACTGATGGGGGGGGGGTTCTTAATAGATTTTAAATAGATTTTAAATAGTTTTAATTTGGAGTTTTAATTTATATTCTTTTAATGTGCAATTGTGCATTTTATTATTGTGAGCTGCCTTGAGTCCATTGGAGATAGGGCGGCATATAAATCGCATTAAACTAAACTAAACACAGTAGGTCTGTGCCAGGTGGATCAGTGGCTTGATGTCTTGTTCACACTTTGCATACAGCTAAATATCATCCATAAACAGGAGGTAGATCCACTCTGTCAGTTTTCTTGGCAAGATTTCAGAAGCGTTTTGTCATTACCTGCTGGGGCTGAGAGAGAGTGACTGGACCAAGGTCACCCAGTTAGCTTTCTGCCTAAGATGGGACTGCAACAGTGGTGATATTCAGCCGGTTCTATCCGGTTCGGGCGAACCAGTAGTGGCGGCAGTGGGAAACTCCGCTCACCTGCCCAGACATCATCAAGTCCCATTTTTGATGTCCTGCACATGCGCAGAGGTGTCGCATGCACACAAAGTGAGCACGCGTACTCACATTTGCGAACTGGTAGCGAAGGGACGTGAATACCACCACTGGACTGCAACTCTCCACTCTTGGCTAGATCTCTGTACAATGACTGTTTTTTTTTTTTAAACAAATCAAGTGAACAGTAATTATATTTTGCCAGCAGCCATACGGAAGGAATTTTTTGGAAATGGTATAATCCTCTTTTCTTTTCAGAACACTTAAAAATACATCACTGAATATGCCAGCACAGGTTTAATCTCTGCTTTCAACATTTCAACATTTGGATCTATTAAGCACATTCTTGTTCAAGATCACATTATAGTATTTATCCTTCAAGGAACACAAAGGAATCCTTCATATGTGATGTTTTCCTGTTATGTTTTTGGTTTAAGCTGTAGTATGCTTTATCATTTTTACAAAATGTTGTAAGACACTTTATGTGTTGAAAGGCAGAATATGTACCTTTAAATATCAATAAAATGCAGAATAAATATGCCCTATTTATACATAATGATTTTTGAAAATTATATTATCTGTCTTGTTTTCAATATCATACACAACTAACAAAATACCTGAAATTGAGTCATTGTGTACTCAACACTTTGTGTACATGCAATTATATTTTTCAATCTATGCTCATGTGCAACCAGATAAAGATTTCCTCTTTGAAACGTAGACTGTAGGATTTTGGCTTTTTCTTTGTACAACAGAAGATTATACTGCAGCCTCCTACAGGGGCATAGAACAATAGCAACAATAGTGAAGATGTTACCATCTCCAAGTGAAGTCATGGTTTGTTCTTGGCATTAAGTCTGCAAGGTTGTTGGAAACTAACAAAATCTCTTTTGCTGCTTAACTTTGAGTTAACTATGATTGGAGAGACTGTAATTTATTTAACTATTAGTACTAGCAAGAAGGGCTAAGAAAAAAATCAGTTTTTTTTAATGCTACCATATTTCTCCGAAAATAAGACCCTGTCTTATATTTTTTTTTGAACCCTGAAATAAGCACTTGGCCTTATTGCCATGAGCTCAAAAGCCTGATTAGGCTCATTATTAGGGGATGTCTTATTTTTGGGGAAACAGGGTAATTTTTACATTGCAATTTTAGAAGCCATCTTGGAAAACATTATATGGTTTTAAAATAAACAAAAAAGAAAAATAATACAAAAACAGACAACATTCTTCCTTGAATTCCATAAAGCCTAACTGATTCTGAAGTTTAAATTAGTCACTGAGTTAAAGAAGAAAAACAATTATTATAAAATGTAATATAAGTTACTATCTGTATTGGAAGAGCTCACTGCGAATATTCTAAGTACTATAAGCAGTTGAAATTAGGCACATGCATTGTGTTGTGTAGGTGGCAGCAGAGATATGCAAACCCTCTAGGTACCTCCTGTCACTTAGTGGTTGTCAATATTTTTGCAGCTTATATATGGCATCCCTACTTTGAATATAGTAATTATTAGATACCACCCTATCATTTATTTTATTGTTTTTCAAATAATTTTATTAAAATTACAATTGGAAAAGTAAACCTAATATAAATCACAAAAAATAAAGAAAAATAGAAAGTGCAGAAAAAAAATAAAAAAGTCAAAAATAAAAAAGTCAAAAAATACAAATTAAAAAAGAATAAAGTAACTTCCTCCTTCATCAAAACAAATACAATCAATTTTATTTAATTAAAGATATTTAAAACCTTGTTATTCATTCTTAGTTAGCAAAGTTCATTAATGACTACCAAAAATAACTACATAACTATTTTAATCTTGATCACATAAGCAAACTCTATATTCCATCCGCACATTTTTAACAATATTAGGTTTTAATCGCTTGAAATAATGTACTTGAGCTTGATTTATTTTAATCTTCCCTTTATCTCTTCTCAGAAATCCTTCAAAGTCTTAACAGATCTCTTTTGTAAATTCAGTAAAAAAAATCAAATCACTCTTCTGATTTAGTATTTGAAATCTTTTTCAAATATCAAGACATCAATCGGTTTCATTTGTATATCCATTGTGTTATGTTACATATCATTCTTATAGAGTGTCATATTTAAAACCATATTTAATTGAGTTTCAATCTTATCTGGTATAGTTTATGTGTCTTCTGTAACAGGAACTATATTTCAAAAACAGTACAAATAATTCCAAAGGTGATTAAAGAGATGAGGTTTGAAAGACTTTTTTTTCCATAAAAAGGCTTTATTATGATTGTGACCTAGGATGGAATCCTTAACTCCAAGTCACTCAACTCAGAAGCCAATCTCAAAAACTTCTGTTCCTGCAGTTTATTCAAAAGGAATGGTTGTATGGAGTACACATGAGTTATTTCATGGTTTCTCCTTGCTCCAGGGAGATTCTACTGGTTCAGATCCTGTGTTCAGCTTTGATCTCTGCTGTAAACACTGTCCTGTTCAAAGGGTGACATCTAGCTCACCATGAATTCTCATTGGAAATTTCTATCATTTGTTTTAAGGATAAATTAGAAATAGTAGTTCAGACTGCTAACCTCACACCTTCCCAAATCTTTACTTGCAGTGGTCAATTTTCTCAATATCTTATTCTACATGCTTTCAAGATGTTTTTCTGCTTCAAAGAACCACATCAATGCACTGAGACTATCTCTCTTCTCAAGTGAGAAATAAACAGGTGGATGGAAACTGTCTATGCCTTACAATTTAATTTAATTTAATTTATCGCATTTCTATGCTGCCCAACTCCCAAGGGACTCTGGGCGGCTTACAGCAAAAATAATGCGAACAATGAACATAGAAAAATTATTAAAAAAACATTATAAAAACATTTTAAAAACATTAAAAGCCCACGCACACCATTCATGGCCAGATCTCGGAAGATTGCAACAGCAAGATCAACGGCCCCAGGCCTGCCGGAAAAGCCAGGTCTTCACCGCTTTCCAGAAGGCCAATAGGGTGGCGATAGTCCAGATCTCAGGCGGTAACTGGTTCCAGAGAGCTGGGGCAGCCACAGAGAAGGTCCTCCCCAGCAGGCCTGCCAGCCGGCATTGTTTAGCTGACGGGACCCGGAGGAGACCAACTCTGTGGGATCTTACTGGTCGCTGGGAGCTATGCGGTAGAAGGCGGTCTCGAAGATACAAATAATGGTGCAGGCAGATTCTACCTGGTTCAATGCTTGAATTGTAAGGAAGCAAGGGTGACACTTCAAGGGTCTACTTTTCTGACATTTTAAAACACCATTTTAGCTATTGAAAGCACTTTTTACAGTCTCTCATTTTCTCCATTTGCTCTGCACTGGCTTTGCTTATTGAACTCTATACAAGATGTACTTAACTACAAAAGGGTGAATTACAGAGAGCCTTTTCCCTCAATTAGTTTAAAGAAGGTTTGTGATAGGCTCAGCATGATATAGCTAAATTTGGGAAGTATCACCAGTATGTCCTGTAGTGTATGCCACATATTTGCATGTCTTTTCAGAGAAAGAAAAAAGAAAAAAGAAAAGTTCTACGTGTTATGCATGAAATCTAGCTGCAGATGGCCTAAATTTTGTGTAGGAGTAAAGAAAAGAAAATCAACTGATATCTACAAAATAACTTTAAATAACAGAAAAATGTTTCATAGCTACAACTTTTTTTTGTTAAATGCTTCTTTTTGTGTCCATAAATAATATTATATTAATTTTTTTAAAATCCATGTTTTTTAGTCTGCACTGCATTCCTTCTTGGTTTTGGTCCATCACATAGAAAGAATCCAGTTATATCAGACCAAGGATCTATATAATCAATATCAGTGGTGAAATCCAATTTTTTTTACTACTGGTTCTGCGGGCGTGGCTTGGTGGGTGTAGTGTGGCTTGGTGGGTATGGCTTGGTGGACGTGGCAGGGAAAGGATACTGTAAAATCTCCATTCCCACCCCACTCCAGGGGAAGGATATTGCAAAATCCCCATTCCCTTCCCACTCCTGGGGAAGGATATTGCAAAATCTCCACTCCCACTCCACTCTGGGACCAGCCAGAGGTGGTATTTGCTGCTCAAAATTACCGCTACCAGTTCTCCAGAACCTGTCAGAATCTACTGGATTTCACCCCTGATCAATATCCTATTTGCACATCAACGAGTCAGATGCCCCAAGGAAGTCTAGTAGCCTCAGGTAGATATTAAATAGGACAAGGTTTTGGGTTAGATTCTCCCTCCATACCAATAGTCATAGAAATTAGCTTGGAGAAAAGGTGGAGAAACTAGAATTTTAAAAATGCAATATAACCTATCAGTTGATCAATGGAAAAATATGTGGGTAAAGGGACTGAAATTTATGTCATACTTTAACCTCAAAGAGATTTGAGGTTAAATGATGTATAGATCAGGAGTCCCCAATCTTTGGGCCATGATCCACTAGTGAGCTGTGAACTGTTTGCAACCGGCCGCGGAAACAGCAGGCGAGTGCATGCACCCAGTTCCTCACATGCAGGAGCAGTGGGCAAGTGCACGCATGTGTGCTTCATTTGCATGAGCAGCAGGCACGCATGCACGCTTTCCATGCAAATGGAGCTGTGGTGTGCATGCTTGTCAGCCATTCACACGGAATGATACCTTCTCCCCACTCCTGCTGCTCCGCAAAGCTGGAAAGGTTGGGGTACTCTGGTATATATGCCCAGATAATATGGATCCCCCAAAGAGCTGCTGGAAATATAAAACTCAGATAAGAACCGTTTACCACCTTTGATGGACTTGCAAAAGAGCTAAGCAATATTGGATGAAAATTAATAATATAATTCAAAACATTTTGAAAATTAATGTCCAATATAGTCTGGAAACTTTTTTGTTAGGGTTTATGGATAAAGCATTGGAAAAACTACATGGGGTTTTATTGTTATATATAGTAACAGCAGCATGCCTGCTGTATACTCAATGTTGGAAAGATCCTATGACACCCACAATAGAGGAATGGTTAATAAAGATGACAGACGTGGCAATGACGATAAGTTAATGGCCCTTGTGAAGGAAAAATCACTGAAGAAACTCATGTATAAATGGAAGCCCTTTGTGGACTTTTTTACAAGATATGCAGAAAAATCAAATTTTAACATGTGGATTTGACGATTGTTAAAATTTAAAAAGGAAAAAGTAGTAGTAAGTAGTAGTAGTAGTAGTAAGCAATATTCAAACATATAAGAATAAGTGGATTTGTTCCCATCATTGCCATGGGAATGATGGGTTGAGTGTAGGCTCAAACATGTTAGCTCATATTCACACTTCTTCCTTTTCCACTGGCACCCTAGATAACACTTCTGCCACTTCATTTTCCAGAGCTTTCCAGGGTAATCAGTGCATGGAGAAAGGATGCTGAGGAGCAATCATACTTAAGGTTGTCCCACATGCCCATCCCACACATTGATTAAGAATAAGTTGAAGTGCCCATAAAAGCCTCAGGATACTCCTGAAACTACCCTCTGTAAATCAGCTGGATCCACCAGGCACATAGGGCAGACTGATTGAACAGATTTAGTTTCCCTAAAGAAGGGAGCAGCACCAGAATGCTCTGCAGAAATTAAACAGTGCACATCTATACGTGTATATAATAATACTTGGGGAAAGTATGACTGGCAGCCATCAAAGCAAAGGATCCCCTCTTATCTTATTTTGTAATCTCACAGCATGACCAAATGCTCAGGGCTTAACTAAGCAAGACTAAGTGCCTCCTGGAAGTGAGGGTTGGAGGATCATTCTTCTACAAACCATTCCCAACCAATAAATCAATGCCTGGAGGTGTGTGTAACTTACCACCATTCATCTGTTTGGTTTTGGAAGCAGTAAACTAGATTGGTGTGTGTGTGTGTGTGTTTGTGTGTGTGTTAGGGGTATGCTTGCTCTACACAGTCAGATCACAAAAAGAATCTGTGTTAATACTCTCATAGGTTCAGAATCCCTGCCTAATTCATGAATTGAGCTGTCAATATGAGGTAATACTTGCAGTTACTTTCTAACCCATTTCTAGTAGTTGCCCACTAGGTTTATGCAGATCAGTTTTAAAACAAACCAAAAAATGGCTGTATTTTAGTGTCTGCTTTAACTTGTGACCTAGATATTTCAAAGATTTACCTCACCCGACCGCATTCCATATGCACATTTTGGTCAATTTACTCTGCTCAAGGTCCCACCAGTAAATTAAACCCACATTGGGATGACCACAAATAGGACGTTCTCAGTGGCAGTTCTCTTTCCTTTTCTAGGAAATATTTGGCTGGGCCTATAAAACATGAGCATTACTCAGACATTTAAGGTTAACAATTACTTCAGAACCAGATTATCTAGAAATTTATTTAGGGTCAGTTTATCTGCCTATGGCCACAGCCTCCTCCTCCTCCTCCTCCTTTTGAAGTATACTTCATATGATCTGATTTTAAGCAGAGTTGGTTCACTGTGATGGTTTTATATAAGACTTTTTTTTTAAAAAAAATTACTAACTATACCTTATATCCTAACATTTTTTTCTTACAGATTTCTAATTTTTAAACCCACAGAATAACTGCAGATCATTAAGTACTTTATTCAGACTATGTGATGACCAAGGGCTGGGATTTTTTGTCTACCATTATCTTCTTAATTTGAAATGCTTATCTTCTTATAGCAATGTATAACTTTTTTAAAGAGCATGTTTCCTCTACAACGTTTCCTGAGTTGTCTGCATAGCCAAGAAATGTTACATGAACCCACAATCAATTTCCAGGAAACATATTGTAAAAGACAACGTTTGCGCAAAGTGTCCCCATTTCTTACACATCACTTTTGAAGGTTAAAAAGAGCTTTAAAATGTAAGCCCCCATTACATGAACTCTTTGCCTTCCCATTGATTTTTTTTCAGGGGAAGTAAAACACTAAACCAAAGTTTTTAGTGTTAGTATTCATACAGACATAGATTCTGTTGGAGGTGAAATTAGCCCCACTGGATCTGAGCTACAAATTCCAACCAACCTCTAGGTAGCAGTGAAGAGATCTAACTCTAATCCTAGTAATATATCAAAAGATGTTTTCACCACAAACCGGGATAGAATTTTTTTTGACTCTAAGCTACTAGCAGGATACATTTCTCTCCATTAAAATGTTCCATCTCTTTTTAAAAGCAATGAACATCAAACAGAAAAAGGATACCTGATGTTCGGCTATAATGCCAGCATAATTAGAATATGCATTTTAGCAAGTATTCCTAAACATACATGCTAAGATGTAGACTTTGTTGTTAAAGAGTGGAGCTTATTTTTGTGTAAACATGGACAGAATTTCATTGTTAATCTCTCCAACTGGATAGTGGCCAAGTACTTAACATTCTCCCAAACAGACTTGTAGGCTGTTTTAACAGGTTGATGTATGCATGCATCAAGAGTAATAGTGCCATGTGTTCGAAACAACAACTGTCATCTTTATATATGAGTTCCCTTAATGAATAAATTCCTTTTCAAAGCACTTACTTCAGCTGTGTTTCAAAAGGATTGATACTTTTTTTCTTGTAGCTTTTGTAAGCATATGGTTAATTACAATATTCTATTGTATTTGCATATTTTCTTTTCCCCTCCCCATCCCATTTTCCTTCTGCATTGTGGCTTTTTATATTGAAAGCCTGAGGACAAGGACTGTGCAAAACATTTGCACAGCCCTACTGTTTGGCTTTAATTATCAAATAGGTTGCCCTGAGACAATTTCTGGCTCAAGGGTTTTAATAAGAGCACATCAAATAAGGAAAATAAAAATAAATACTGTTCACTGAATTACTATTCCAGAGCAAACCCTTAGAATAACACATTACTGTAATTTTTGCAAATTCCATAAAATTAGTCTGCCTGCTCAGTACTGTATTTGTGGCCATTTGACACACAAAGAGTTAACACATCGCACTGAGCCATAAAAGTAATTGGTTTGATTTTGGCTTAGCATTTTTGTATAAATTCAAGATAGCTCTGGCTTATTCAATAAACTATGGTTAAGCAACTGATGACTTACTGCTATATTTGAATACAATTCAATAAACATAGTATTGTAGATGGTTGCCAGAATGCCATTCTTAATTTTTAACAAATGAGCAGGGAACCTACTAATGGGCCACAAAGATACTGCAGTAGTTCTCAGTGAAAGGCTTGAAATAAAAATATATTCTCTAAAAGTTGTCTTTTTATTTTTCAAATCCCACAATATTTTGCCATTCCTATTCAAAGATTACTAAAATATCATAGGATTTGGTCACATTGCAAGTTGTTAACTGTTTCAATTATAAAAAATAGACTTTATTTAATTTTGAAGTCCTCTGAGCACCATCAGCATCTTATGCAGCATCTTCAAAAACTTGCAGTTATAAAGAAAAAGCTTAGAAGAAAAGATGTAGATGGTTTTCTAGATTACCATCACAATATTCAACAGCTTGTATATGTATGTGTAATGCAAAATAAAACAGCTGCTTTTCCCAGAGGTGATGATTTTATGAAAAGTGACACTATTATTAGAAGAACAGTCGGTAAACAGAACTGCAAACATAGGGAATAAATATAAAAGAAATATTTCTACACTAAGAGAATTCCGAAATGGAATTACTAAAATGAGGGGGGGGGGGGAAGTATCCTTACAAATATAGCATCATGTTTGGCTATATCTCAGATCTCTGCCACTTTTCTGAAAGCTCTTCTTTAAAAGCCCTGGATTTTATTTTATTTTTTTCTGTCTTTCTGCACAAAGTCTGCCTTACTCCATTACAAAGTAAACACAGAGTTGATTACACTGAGAGTATGTGATTGAGAAAGCCCTAAACTGACACCATTACCTGCTCATCTGCTTTCAGAACAGACATTTCAGGTATAATACATACACATTTATGTTGACGGGAGTGGACTATGGGTAGTCCTCACTTAATGACCACTAGCTCAGCAACCATTTAAGTTATAAAAGCACTGAACAAATGGTGGTTATGAGCCAGTCCTTGAAGTTCTGGCCATCCCAGCATGTCCTCAATCACCTGACTGTGATCTGGGCCCTTGGCAAGCAACTTGCATTTTCAATCGGTTGCAGTCATATAAAAGCCTGTAGAGATTCTCAGTCATCCAGGTCATGGTTGCCCTAAAGGTGCTTTTTTTCAGGAGGCAACTGGATTTTCTTGTTTTTTCTTTGAAGACGTTTCGCTTCTCATCCAAGAAGCTTCTTCAGCTCTGACAGGATACTGGGGAATGGAAGGATTTGTATATTCCTTGCAGACAGCTGGTCATTTGCATCCTTTTATTTATTTTTATTTATTTATTTATTAAATTTATATACCGCCCTATTCCTAAGGGACTCAGGGCGGTGAACAGCGAACGATAAAAATACATGTAATACAAACGTTAATAATAAAAAACCAATTAAAATATACTAAACATTCTGGTCCTAGATAATTCAAGACATCCCAGTTTAAAATAAAATCAAAAAGCAATATAAAGGGAAAGTTAGCCCAGGCCGGCCTGCTGAAACAGGAATGTTTTGAGGGCACGGCGGAAAGTGCGCAGATCCGGAATCTTCTGTATCTCTGGGGGGAGTTCGTTCCAGATGGTGGGTGCCCCCACAGAAAAGGCTCTCCCCCTGGGGGCCGCCAGTCGACACTGTTTGGCTGACGGCACCCTGAGAAGCCCCTCTCTATGGGAGCGTACTGGGCGGTGAGAGGCTATTGGTGGCAGAAGGCGGTCTCGTAAGTACCCCGGTCCTAAGCCATGGAGCGCTCTAAAGGTGGTAACTAAGACCTTGAAGCGCACCCGGAAGACCACAGGGAGCCAGTGCAGCTCGCGCAGGAGGGGAGCCACATGGGAGCGCCATGCTGCTCCCATAACTACCCGCGCGGCCGCATTCTGGACCAGCTGGAGCCTCCGGGTGCTCTTCAAGGGGAGCCCCATGTAGAGAGCATTACAGTAGTCCAGGCGTGAAGTGACGAGGGCATGAGTGACCGTTTTTAACGAGTCCCGATCCAGAAAGGGACGCAACTGGCGAATCAGGCGAACCTGATAAAAAGACCTCCCGGCCACAGCTGTCAAGTGTTCTTCTAAAGACAGCCGTGAGTCCAAGAGGACGCCTAAGTTGCGAACCCTCTCCGTGGGGGGCAATGACTCATCCCCAATAGTCAGTGATGGCACCACTTGACTATATCGGGACGTCGGAAACCACAGCCACTCGGTCTTGGATGGGTTGAGCCTGAGTCTGTTCCTCCCCATCCAGATCCGTACAGCCTCCAGGCACTGGGACATCACTTTAAGGGCATCATTGGGGTGGTCCGGGGTGGAGATGTATAGCTGAGTATCATCAGCATACTGATGATACTTCACCCCAAAACCACGGATGATCTCACCCAGCACTTGATCTCACTTTTAGAGGGTCGTTGAAGCACTTGGAGGTTTATCTGTGTCCTCAGGGTCACCTGAGTAGTGCTCCTGGTTCCTGTAGTCTGCAATTTTTCCTCTGGAAATCCATTCCTACTTCCACACCATTCAAAGGGTGTCCATCCCAAATTGTATAGCTAAAAGTCTGCAGAGATTCTCAGTCATCCAGGTCATGGTTGTCCTAAAGATGCTTTTTTTTCAGGGGCAACTGGACTTCCTTGCAGTCATATAATTCCAATTTGTGACTTTTCCTGCTGGCTTCCCATAAGAAAAATCAATAGGGATGTCGGGGAAGTTCACAACTTGATCAGGTAAATCTTCCCTATTTGCACACCCTCCCTGCCACTGCTGGGTTTGCACTACCCCTTTCCTGCCATTTGCGCAACCTCCCTCATTTGGTAGCAGCCATCCCATGCACCATCACACTGTCACTATGCCCTCCTCCCCCACTTGGCAGCAGTCACTTACTTGCCTACTGGCCAGTTTACAAGCTAACTGGGACTTGCAAGTTCCTACCAGCTTCCCACCAATTGCTGGAAGCTGGCACGAAGTTGCGAGGAGGTCTTCGCTTAATGACTCACAATCCTCACTGAACAACAGCAATGGCACCTGCTGACATTGCCACCATTAAGCGATGTAATCATGTGATGTTGTGCTTTACAATCACATCACTTAGTGATGGAAAATCTTTTTTCTATTTAATTTTTTTTAAGTGTTTAAACATTTGATTAGGTTACAGAATAAAATACAAATACAAAAGTAAATAGGAAGATGGGGGGGAGGTGACGGGGGAAAAAGTGAGGGGAACTGGGGAAAAGAAAAAAACAGTTGACTTCCGACTCCTTCTGTTGCAGTAAAATAAAGCATTACCATCAAATCACAACTTTTTGCTTTTCCATAATAATATAACCTAGCCATTTCTATAAACACATATCAATCTAATCGATAAAACCCAAAATCAAAGTTTCATTTTTTTCCCACCTCAAGCACAAAAGTTCAGAAGCGGTCTCCATGTGGCAACAAAAGTACTTATATTCTTTTCTTTAATCAAAATGGTCAATTTAGCCATTTCTGCCAACTCCATTGGCTTCTGTAGCCATTTTTTCTCCAAGTCTTTTTCCATTAAATCCAAAAGAAAATCTTTTTGGTTTCATCTTTATCTTCATTTTAAGAATTTTCTGTATTAAAATACGAATCTTACTCCAAAATTTATTTGCTTTATCACATGTCCACCATAAATGGTAAAAAGTTTAGTGATGGAAATTCTGTCCCTAGTTGCCATTGTAATTCAAGGACAATCTGTATCTCTTTAGAAATGGCCGTGCTTTAACTCAGGGAGTTTATTTACCTGCTGCTTCCCTGGCCCTTCCCCCATTCCTCAATTGAAATGCTATCCATCTGTCCCTAAACTGGCAAAAAAAAAATATCTTTACCAGCACAAGGTTTGTTGTCCCAAAATTTTTACCAGCACAAGATTTGCTGCTATCCCTACCTAACCTCTGTTCCAGCCATAGTTTCTTTCCAACATTTTATGCACTTTTACATAACTTGAGGTGTTGTGGTCCGCCAGCAGCCTGTGGACCTGGGAGTGGAGTCAGACAGTGAGGAGGCTGGGAAAGAACATGGGCCAGTCCTGGAGTCAGGGGAAGGCCTGGACGAGGGCTCTGCATCGGAGGCAGAGATGCGGCCAAGACCATCTGGAAGCGATGCATGGACTCTGGAGCCTCCAGAGGCGGACGGCAGAGGAACAGGAGGAGCCTTTTCCTAGTGCACACATGCAAAGAGCTGCCAGAAGGCGAGAGCAGCTGAGGCAAAAAGGACAACTTGGGAGTAAGGCCAGAAGATGACTGGCCACTCCCATAAGGCTTAAAAGAGCAGCAATGAGCCATTGGGTTCTTTGTAGAAAAGCAATGTTGATTCCAGTGCTTCTTGTCAGCGTCTCTTGAACTTTGTGGGGGTTTTGCCAAGAAAAGCCTTTGGACTAAGCAGAGAATGAATTAATTCTCAGATGTTTTAATAAAATAAGTTTGTTCAGGACTGAATTGTGTTTGGTAATCACTTCTTGGGCCTCGGTCACATGAGGCTGTCCTTAGACTTTATTGAAATAAGATGGGGAAACTTGTTTAATCAGCCATACAGCTAAGGACAACTTAAAGTAGTCACATCCATGCATTTGAGTAAGATAAAAGCAACGTCATGGAAATAGAGCAGAAAAAAGAAGTTTGTCAAGAAATATGCTTGGTTATGTGCAAATGGGGAAAGAGCTTGCATTGATCTGTCACCAACACAGTATAGATGATTCACTGGTTCTTTCGAATTCAGAAGCAGTGTCCACAACAATAGGACTACGAAAGGCTTTATTCCAAGGCAGTATGTATAAGAAAATACCATAGTAGAATAACGTGAGATGGCAATCAAAGAATATCCAGGAGTACCAAAGAATGCAATAAGACAAAGAAACACCCCTTCTGTTAGTCAGGGAACCTCAAAGATAAAACAGTGATGAACTTTTTCAAAGCTATCATACGCATGGCATCTTCATAGTTAGATCTGTATCAAATTTCCAATCCTAGGAGAATTTTGACTAACTTATAGAGGCTCTGACCCATAATTACACACACTTGGTCTTCAATGGTCTCGTCTCACTGGGTTTTACCAGGACAAGGAAGATACAGTAGGTCTATCTCATCTTGGAATGCTTTGCCTTGCTGCCAAGAATGAGTCTATCAAAATTTATGGTGGAGGATTCCTGCCAAGAATTGACTATCAAAGCAAAGGAGTCATTTTTTTTATACCAGCTGGTGATAAGAACACCTCAAAATTAAGGAGTATCTTTTCTCAAGATTAATTGGATTGAAGATGAGAAAGGTCATTTCACTCTACACGCATGTCCCATTAAGAACAGGGCAAAATAACAACCCTAGAATGACCCTTTAGTGACTAAAATAAATGCCTGCTTAATTTTGTATTATAATACTAAACATTACATAAAATCATAAAATCATATAGGATTCTGTATAACATGCATGTAAGGCAAAGATATGTGCCGCGGTCCAATTTCTCCTCACCAATTCTTCAGAGGAACCACCTCTTTGTACAGGGCCTCTTTTTATTTATTTCTTATACTCTGAGAAACACTCAATAATGACACTTTTCCGAATGATGGCCAAATCAATTTAAAACACAAGAATAAAACTATAAAAATGGACATGAAAAACATCAAGATAAGACCAACAACAGTGATGATAGTAGCAGGGGTTTTCTTTTAAGCGTCTCAGGAAAATTGGTAACATTTGGTAAATGCTTTACACACTTATAAGAAATGCTATTAGCTGACATGATGGACCAGATTTATATATTAAAAAAATCCTCTTTGCAATAGCATTTTCTATGGGAATGTGGAAGAATTTCTTTTTTTCCCCCCCATGACTCTTTAAAAAAACCACCCTATTATTCTTTGCTAAGCTGGGCAGTGCTTGAGATTTGAAGACCAAAAACTGCTTTGGTTTGATACATAGGCAGTACCTATCTACAACTCCTTAAATTAAATTATTGTTTTTCTAGGATAGCACAGCAGATGTATAATGCTGGAACTGGTACAGTTGCTGACAAGTGCAATATGAGTACTCCTTTATACTCCAAAGCCTCTTTTCAACTCTAATCTGAAGCACTGCATAGTTCCACTCTTTATCACTGCCATGAAACTATGCTTGATTTTGCCAGTTTTTGAGAAAAAGTCACCCAGGATCTCAATCTGATCTAACGTTGAGTAATACATGACCATGATAGCAAAAGGCAAGCTTCAAAGGGACTATTAAATCATAACACAGACAGACCATTTTTTTTCTTCCTATAGTAACAAAGCTCCATAAGTTAAAGTGGGAAATCCATGAACCAACACAACTTTCCACACCCTTTGCATGTGTAGGGAGGATGTTACATGAGGCTTTCAGGGAAAGACCAGCATAGCAATTGAGAAGGGAAAAAACTAAAATTAATATATTTCAAAAATTAACAGTACACTTTAAAAATACAAAGAAAGAAAAGAAAAAATCTAATATTTTAAACTCACTGGTTTACTAATGAATTCAGCACTATAATATGAACAATATGAGATATTAGTATAAAGTACTTTATCACAAAATCTCTATCATAGAAACACATGTTGCTGCATACTTTGATTAATAGAAAATGCCTTTTTGAAAACAAATAGATTTATACGTTTCCAATATCCATTTCTTGACATTTGGAATAATATCACTTTTCCAATTTCTTAATATAATTCCTTTAGCTGCCTCCTATGCTGAATAAACCATAATTCCTAATAAACAATAAAATTCGAAAGCTTTAATATATAATTGAAGAACATTACATTAACACTTTAATTTTTAAATACTTTTCTATAAATCTATAAACATACTACAGTAAATGATCTCGTGGGCATATCATATAGTTCAGCAAGCTTTCAACTTTTTTACAACACAAGAATAAAATATCTGATGTCCATCCTTTCAAATACATTCATTTGGGTCCAAATACATTTTTAATGAATCAACATTCTCAAATCTGTAGATATCATTTTAACATTTTTAAGGACATGACACCATTGTAAGTGGCTGATGCTAGTTGGGATTGCAATCAGAGGTGGTATTCAGCAGGTTCTGACCAGTTCTGGAGAACCGGTAGCAGAAAGTTTGAGTAGTTCGGATAACGGGTAAATACCACCTCTGACTGGCCCCACCCCCATCTATTCTCTGCTTCTCGAGTCCCAGCTGATCAGGAAGGAATGGGGATTTTGCAGTAACCTTGCCCTGGAATGGAGTGGGTGGGAATGGAGATTTTACAGTATCCTTCCTCTGCCATGCCTACCAAGCCACGTGCACAGAACCGGTAGTAAAAAATTTTTGAATCCCACCGATTGCAATGTATGTATGTATTTGTGTGTGTGTGTGTGTGTGTGTGTGTGTGTGTGTGTGTGTGTGTGTATGTATTTAATATATTTGCTACCTAGTGGCTGGTCATGGAATTTTAAAAATGAAGATCACCTGATCACAGCAGAAGCTCAGCACTACAGCAGTAGCTGGTAGCACTAAAACAGCCATAAATTTCTCAAATTTCATTTCCTGGGGAGCCATGGGTCCCAGATTTTGGACACATTCTGTAAGGTAGTCCATTTGAGATACCTTGGTTCGAAAATTGTTGTCCTGTGATGCAGTCTTTTGCCCAGTTAAAGGTCACAACCACAAACATTTTAGTAGTATACAGTTTTTAACTACACTGGAACTACAATTCCATTATTTCCTGATTAGATAATTTATAGTGGTACCTTAATACTCAAGTGGTTTGAAACTCATCGAATTTGGTACTGAATGCATTTTGATGCAAATATTTTGTCCTGGTACTCATTGTTTGTTTGGTATTCAAGTCACAAGCTAGAACTTGTCAGTGTCAGTGTAATTAAAGGGGGTTTATAGTGAAGAAAAGGTTGAGAAACACTGCCTTATGGGGAAAAATTGTTTGGCACTCATTGCAAATCATGTCACATGATGTCTCACTTAATAATTGTGGATTATTCACTTAAAAGCCACTCATAGTCTCCTCATGGTGAGATAGGTAGCAAATATATTATATACATACATACATACATACATACATACATACATGCTTTGTGGAAGTATAGTTGTAAACTGTCATGATCACATGATGTCTCGCTTAATTATTGCCTCACGTAGTGATGGAATTGCCAGGCTCAACTGTGGATGTCAAACAAGGACTTAATCTACAGTATATACTCACACTGTAATATCCTTTACCCTTTATAAGCCGCCATTCATATAGCAAAACATATGGAAGTTACCATGGTATTTATTTCATTCATTTTAAGTACTGTTAACCATCTAATCTGAAGGTTAAAAATGCCAATCCTATGGGGCAATTTACTTATGCAGAACCTAACATCTGGATGTTGAAATGAACAAGATCACAGAATTTCACCACTACTATCCAATCTGTGATGCCTCATTGACAGATTAATTTTAAATTAATCTGGGGGGCAGAGGTCGACCTCAAGGCACCTGGTTTGTGGGGTGCCACAAGGGTTGGTCCTCTCGCCTCTTCTGTTCAACATTTATGTGAAGCCGCTGGGCGAGATCATCCGTGGTTTTGGGGTGCAGTGCCATCTGTACGCTGATGACACCCAGCTGTACATCTCCACCCCAGACCACCCCAACGATGCCCTTGAAGTGATGTCCCGGTGCCTGGAGGCCGTGCGGGTCTGGATGGGGAGGAACAGGCTCCGACTCAACTCCTCCAAGACTGAGTGGCTGTGGCTGCCGGCGTCCTGATATAGTCAGCTGGTGCCATCGCTGACTATTGGGGGTGAGACATTGGCCCCCACGGAAAGGGCACATAACTTGGGTGTCCTCCTGGATGCACGGCTGTCTTTAGAAGAGCATATGACGGCCATGGCCAGGGGGGCTTTCTATCAGGTTCACCTGATACGCCAGTTGCGCCCCTTTCTGGATCGGGACTCCTTATGCACGGTCACTCATGCCTCGTCACTTTCCGCCTGGACTACTGCAACGCTCTCTACATGGGGCTCCCCTTGAGGAGCACTCGGAGGCTCCAACTGGTGCAGAATGCGGTCACGCGGATACTTATGGGGGCGACATGGCGCTCCCACATGACACTTCTCCTGCGCGAGCTGCATTGGCTTCCAGTGGTCTTCTGGGCACGCTTCAAGGTATTGGTTCTCATCTTCAAAGCGCTCCATGGCTTAGGGCCCGGTTATTTACGAGACCACCTTCTGCCACCAATAACCTCCTACCGGCCAATACGCTCCCACAGAGAGGGCTTCCTCAGGGTGCTGTCGGTCAGGCAATGTCGGCTGGTGACCCCCCCGGGGAAGAGCCTTCTCTGTGGGGGCACCCGCCCTCTGGAATGAGCTATCCCCAGGGATACGACTGATCCCGGACCTCCGGACCTTCCGCTGGGCGCTGAAGACTTTTTTATTTCAGCAAGCCGGGCTGGGTTAAAAATCTTTTAATTGGGAAATTTTATGGGTAAGGGGTTTTAAATTGGGGAAGCCAAAGTTAAATTTAATTTTGTTTTATAGTATTTTAATGTTTGTATTGTGTGTTTTTAATTTTGGCTGTTCACCGCCCCGAGTCCTTCGGGAGAGGGGGCGGTATAAAAATTTAAAAAATAAATAAATAAATTATCCCCTATCTCTTCTCATTTGCATGATTCCCCTGAAGCAATGGGCAATACTAAATGCAAATATGGGTGGAGGTAAGACAAAAGGTTGGATAGAGCTAGACTGTTCCCAGGTCAGGGACAATAACAGCTGTTCTTAAATGGAGGCAGAGGTAGTTGCATAGACCAGGGGTTGGCAACCCGCAGCTCTGGAGCCACATGTGGCTCTTTCATCCTTCTGCTGTGGCTCCCTGTCACTGGTCAGCTCCACAATTGATAGAGCTTTCGGTTAGGACAGGTAGAGGAAAAAGGACGCCATGCTAGGAGGAGACTCTATGGTGGGGGAACTGGACTTCCGTTCAGCTCCAGAATTGAACGGGGGGCTTCTGGTTAGGACCTTTGTGGCTCTTTGAGTGTTTAAGGTTGCGAACCCCTGGCATAGATGTTATTTGTGTTTCTTGTTATTGTACTGTTTGCAACATTTTATCGTGATCTGGACCTTTGGCCATTGAATTAAGGTGGCAAAACATGCTGTTGAGGCTGAGCCAAATAATTGGGGGAAACATGTGGCATTTGGGACTAAAGTTAGGGCAGTGCAACTTTGGGAAATATGTTTTGAGACAGAGAAAAGATGTGGCTTCATGGTTTCTTTGACGCCTGGCCCTTTGCAACAACAGTCTTCTAATTCTTCCCTTTCCCCTGCAAAGGATCTTGCAAACGATGAGCTGAAGCAGAGCGGATTTAACAGCCAAGATGTCTTAGGTGGACAATTCTCTATTCCAAATAACTTCCTGCAGGGGACAAGCCATAGGTCAATAGCACAATACTTGTTTTGAATGCAGATAATTCCCCATTTTATTCTCTCCTTTGTTAATTAAAACAGCTTCAGATAACAGATGATAGAATGACTTCTGCCTGAGATTCACGAGATCTTCATCTAGTCAATAGAAAAACACTGAACTAAAAGGATGGATAGTGAATGTTAGTTTAATTAAACTTCCTATATTCTTCTTGGGAGGCGCTTTTCCTGGAGTAGAGGTTTTTTTGCTCTGTTGCTATGCAATGGTACAACATGAATAGTGTTGTATCACAAAAGTGTACAGTTTTTTAAAATTTTCCCTTTTTTTGGTGTAGGGAGTATTGGGGTGTTGATTTATTTATTCACACATGCTTATTTATGCATAACTCCAGGACTCTGGGTAAATAAAACATAAACAAAAGAAGATAAAGGACAGGACAAAGGACATTTGTTTGTCTGTCTGTCTGTCTGTCTGTCTGTCTGTCTGTCTGTCTGCCTGCCTGCCTGCCTGCCTGCCTGCCTGTTTGCCTGATCCATCCATCCATCCATCCATCCATCCATCCATCCATCCATCCATCTATCTATCTGATCTATACTAAAAACATATTTACAAAGTCCTGTTTAAACACAATAATAATAATCTAAAGATTCCTCTATGTAGAGATTTAGAAGTATAATGTTTTTGTTCTTAGCATTTCAAGATTTATGCAACTCTTTGTTTCCTGCATTAAAAATGAGGAAAATAAGGAATGCTGGTGGCACACTTAGAAATGGCTTCAGGGGAACATAAAGATGGCTTGGGGCTCATATCCCAGCTGTAGGAAAAGTGTTTCCTAAAACTGCCTTGCCAACAATTACTTGAGAACTCTGGCCTTTTAATTTCTGCCAAGGCTTGGATTCAAGGTCTCCTTCCAGGGTGCAGAACATAAGAGGCAGACTCGTTAGTTTGCTTTCCAGCTGTAATTGGTGCTTATGCTAAAAGGTAGTCAGTGATTTCTTCCTAAGTGTACAGTGACAGTTTTCTGTTATGTTGCCTCAAATGCTGCAATATTTTCATCCCCCAAAAGCTTTTATACAAAAGGCAGCAGATGGTAAAGGCTGTTAGAGAGCTCTCTGCAAATTGATTGGCCCTGCCTCAATTTTTTTGTTATATAAAGGGCACCTTGTATATTGTCATTGCAAAGTCATATCCTGATTTGATGGAAAAATGATTGTTCAACAAAATATTATTTCAGTTATCAATTATTATGTTTAGCTTTTCTTCCTTTTATTCTTAAATCAGGGTAGAATGACACATTGCAGGTTACCATAACAGCATGATTGCACTGGTAGCAGCAAACCCATTAGGCCTCTGGAGTGCTTCAAATGCTAAAGCAAAACAGGGCTTCGGAGCATATACGGCAGGCATAAAGCACACGCATGCAAATCCTTAAACACATCTCTTCCTGGATCATTCTGCAATTGCAGACAATAGCAATGCCTTCCCTAGAAAAGATGTAGTTGCTTTAAAGCATTGTAAACAGATATTATGTAAGTGCACCTCAACTTATGTTTTCATCTTAGAATCTAAAGCACTACAGAACTCTAGTATCAACTCTTTAAACTTCGGGTTTTTCCCATAAATTTCAGCTCTGTATGCTAGTTTTCTGTATATAACATAGTATCAATGAGAATGGGTAGGCTATGAAGAGAAGAGAAGAGAAGAGAAGAGAAGAGAAGAGAAGAGAAGAGAAGAGAAGAGAAGAGAAGAGAAGAGAAGAGAAGAGAAGAGTTGGAAGGGACTAGAAGTTTTCTGTATATAACATAGTATCAATGAGAATGGGTAAGCTATGAAGAGAAGAGAAGAGAAGAGAAGAGAAGAGAAGAGAAGAGAAGAGAAGAGAAGAGAAGAGAAGAGAAGAGAAGAACAGGACTCACATGGGCTAGAAGACTTGGAGGTCTTCTAGTCCATGTGAGGAACCTCTGTATTCTGATTGAGGTGTATTTATTTCCAGTCACTTCGTGTTTAACATTTAAGCCTTACCTTTAACATTCTCTGTCACTGCTTTTTAGTTTTCTTCTTATTCTCTACCTTTTGTAGCACATCCTAGAGCCCATGGGTCTTATGCAGTCCCTGCACTTCTTTTTTGTAATTTCTAGAATTTAGTAACAATTGTCCAAACCTGGAGAAATGATTTCCCCATTGATTTTAAGCGGAAAACAAAAATGGCCATGTAGAATATTAGCTGGGCTCAACACATATTTATATATTCTTTTTGTAAAAAAAACCCCTGCCCTCTTTATTTCCAGCCCCATGTGCTTTTATTTATTATACTTCTATTATACTTAATTGACTTCATTATTACTGTTACATTATGTCATTATGTTACATTATTACTGTTACATTACTGTTACCATTGTTTCTGTGGGTTTATTTTGCACTTTGATTACTACATCGGTTATTTGTGTTCTATTTTATACTTTACTGTGGCTGTCTCACTTTTTATACTGTTGTGTGGCAGTTTTTATTACTGATTATTATTGCAAACCATTATGAATTTGTAGCTGAATCATTGGCAAAGAGGGGGAATAAAAATAAATGAATAAATTTGCAGTCTTTCTATACCACCCACATCAACAGTTTCTGGGCAGTTTACATAAACATAAATTCAACCCCTACAGTAAAACATCTTAACCTTCTCCACATGAAGCGAATTGAGCTCCTGAAAGCATATAGGGGGTGTGCATAAGTGCACTAACATGCCTATCGTCCCTGTCATTGTATTTTTATTATTTTATTCTTGTTCTCATTTTTGTTTGACAAATTCTAAAAAATAAATAAATAAATAAATATAAAAGACAAGCAGCAGTAGCTCAATTACCATTAACCTTTGAAGGTTCACTCAAATGAAATTGTTTTTAAGCCTTGAAAAATCTAAATAATGAGGGCCTAGCTAACCTTCTGAGGTATCGAGACCTCCACAACATTACTCGCCTGCCATTGAACAGCTGAGCATTCAATATAGTGAAGGTACCTTACCAAAAAGAAGACCTTTCCCACAGTTTCACATTGATGATAAACAGCCTGGTGAAAAGTCCAAATTCTGTAGCAACCAAACTGCAACAACTATGAGTTCAGGCTTTTCTCTGCCTAGAATCCACTCACCAACTCAGGTAGGAATGGAAAAACTGCCTGATAAAAAACTGCCAGCTTGACTGGAAAGAGGAGTCAAGCAGGGACCAAGTTTGGAATCGTTATACAGCTCCGAGTGGCATAAGCTTGATCTTCCCCAAGATCCAGGAAGCCTTATCTGGTTGTTTCCAAGGAAAGGCAAGCAGTCTGGGAAGATTCTTGTAACATAGATGGAAGACCATAACGTTGTTTCCTTTAGCTATTTACAAGCGTCTCTTGTTACTTGCACCTGACATTTCTCACCATTTTTAAAAGATTTTATTATCCTGCCTTTATTACTTTTTTATAAATAACCAAGATGAGGAACAAGATAAGGAACCTGATACTCCTTCTTCCTCCTATTTTCCTGATAACTCTGTAAGGTAGTTTGAGCTGAGAGAGTGCGACTGGCCCAAGGTTATCCAGACAGCTTTCATCCCTACGGAGTAGGAGGGACTAGAACTCACAGTTTCCTGGTTTCTAGGCCAGCACCTTAACCACCAGTGGTGGGATTCAAATTTTTTTATTACCAGTTCTGTGGGCATGGCTTCGTGGGTGTGGCAGGGAAAGGATATTGTAAAATCTCCATTCCCACCCCACTCCAGGGGAAGGATACTGCAAAATCCCCATTCCTTCCAAGCTCCAGGGGAAGATTACTGCAAAATCCCCATTTCCTCCCGATCAACTGGGACTTGGGAGGCAGAGAATAGATGGGGGCAGGGCCAGTCAGAGGTGGTATTTACCAGTTCTCTGAACTACTCAAAATTTCTGCTATGGGTTCTCCAGAACTGGTCAGAACCTGCTGAATACCACCTCTGTTAACCACTATACCAATTGTCTCTCTCCACTGAAAGTAGTTGAGGAAGATGCTATGTTTGATGGTACAAAATTCTGCTAAATGGTTAGAAGAGGTAGAAGAAGGACTTTGTACCCATTCAGGTCCTAACAAAGGTTACACAGAGAATCAGATAATATATTTGACCTTTTCTGTGCAGAGGTGATTCCTCATCACTTTCTTCTGAATCTTCCCTCACAAAATGACCTTCTCCATTGTTCTACTCACACATTTCTCAGTAATTTATTTGCTTTCTGAGCTTTGTGTTATCAAAGTTATTTACAGAATTTTGCATATTTGTTCAAAATATGAAATACAACAGTACTTTATTATTGAAAGTGTCAATTTTTTTTTGACAGCCAAAAATGTAGTCTCCTAATTACTACCATTAAGCACTAGTCATTCTGGAAAGGGAAGATCCTGGCAGACTATAGAAAATCAAATAAAAAATAATATGGGTCTCTGATTCTATTTCCAAGTTTCAATTGCTCAGTTCACTTTACTTTCCTCTTTCGTTAGGTCAACTAATTTTTTCTGCCCTTTTTCTCATTTGAGACAAACTGATTGATCTGACATTTTGAGTGAACTCAGTCTTAATAATTTTCTTCTCTGGGAGCTTAAATTTAAAGAATCTAGAAGAGTCAACCCAGGAGAAGAAAAAAGGGGCAAATATCGCTTTGTTTGAACTATAATATCCTGGCTTTACTCCAACTTTTTTGTTGTTAAAATATGAGCATAATCCAGGTATAACTGTGTTCTTGGAGTGCAGAAAGGCAATGTAAGGGACTGGTCTCTTGATATGACATTCTGAATTAGTTAGTTGGTGTCTAATGAAGGAGTTACAATCATAGGTCTCACAAGGTTTCTCAACTTCAACCATAGAAAACCTTTCCTCAGTGATACTCAACTCTGCTGGATGGGAATTCTGGGAGTTGAAGTTCACACATCTTAAAGTTGCCAAGGTTAAACAACTCCCACACTCTTCGGGGAAAGGTGAAGGATGAGGAGCTGGCTTCTCAAGATTCTTCAAATAATCGCTCCCTCATAACAGTGACTGCATAAACTACGAAAGAAACAGTATATGTATGAATGAATGCTGAATCCATGTGGGTGTGTGACATCCAGTGGTGTGTGTGCTGCACTCAAATAGAACACATGTGCAACCTGTATGTAATTGGAACACATATGTATACATGAAGGGTAAGGGGAAGTATGCATGAAATATGTCTGGGTGGATTTGGCATGTTAATTTTAACTGGGAGGAAAGAGTGTTTTAAAACATCCTGCAATTGTTCCTCAATACAAAAATATTTACTATAAAATGAACCTCCTGAAGTATCCTAATTTACCTGGATGGGGAGTTATCTGTCCTGCAGAAAAGAGAAAGGAAGTGCTTAGGATTTTCCCCAAAGCCTATAAATAGAAGTATTTATAGTTTATCAGTAAGTGTTGTTCCTTATGATTCTTGATGAACGTATCTTTTCTTTTACGTACACTGAGAGCATATGCACCAAGACAAATTCCTTGTGTGTCCAATCACACTTGGCCAATAAAAAATTCTATTCTATTCTAGAATTATTAAACTGTTTTTAAGAAATTGTGTTTTGCAGCCTTGTGCTATTCCTGAAACTGTCATTATAATGGTAGATATATGTGGGAAACCCTTTTAAATATATTTTTTCCAATTATCAGGGAAAGGGAAATGTAGGAATGATGTCATACACAGATTTATAAATTAAATATATACTATCTACCTAACCTAAACTGACCTGTAATAATTTGAAGTCATCTACTACTATCCTGTTACTTCTGAAACACCCCACCTTAATATGGAGGTTGCATGTCTCAGTGCTCAGGAAAGCTCTCTTATAAATTTAAGATTAAAAGTAATAGGTTACTGTTGGGTGGGAGTCTGTCCATTGCATGCAATTACATAAAGTGTTCAAAAATACATTAAAATGGATATTCATTGTTTTATTTTTAATGGTTGAACAGTGGCACTTAAAGAAATCCTACTGGCATTTTGCTACTTTTACTGGGAGATGTCCAACCAGTTTCCTCTATCATTAATTGAATTTTTGAAATGAGCTATTTTGTTAGGATTAAAAAAAAAAAAAACTGTAAGACTTCAACCTCACTCCTGAGTTAGCACAGCTGACCCTACTTCTTTCCTTGGCTGCCTGCATACTAACTAGGATCATCTTTTTTAAAAAAAAAATTGTTGAAAGTTGCTGTTCATTTTTCTTTGGGTAATTACGAGAAAGAGTACATTTGCGCACGCAAGGGTGAAGGTTGTTTTTTCCCCCTTCTTTTCATTTTTAAGGAGCAACATCCCAAATCTCATTAATCATCACCAATAGGCTGTGAAACCTCCATGGATGCTGTTATCCTGCACAGCCACTCTCTGACAGCTTCCTAATGGCTACCTGCTGAACGGGACTGGCTGTGCTGACAATGGCACTCTGCTGAAGCTGCTCATTTTCTTCTAGTGCCCTCCAATTTCATTCATGGAACAGAGACAAACACACTCCAATTCTCTTCTCTGGAATTTAAGGTGCCAAGACCTGCAGAAAAGACAGTGCTACTTGCACAGCATTTTTATATGTTTTGAATGCACTATAAAGATTAACTAACTGATCTACAGGATACCATGGTGAGAGAGGAAATGAAGAATGGCACACACACTGTGTATAATGAAGTAATTTGAGTATGCCTGAAGGTATCAATGTAAGTCTTATTCATTAAACCAATTCCCTAAATTAGTTTGTTCAGATTCACTCCAAGTTTTCATTGCAGTTGGTTTATATATATACTGTATATTGGTTGGTTGACTTAGATAATCCCCATCTGGATGTTCCCTTACTGTTTATGACAGAGGGAATCACAGGCAACATTTTATTGTTTCATTGCATTTATTTTTAGAACTTCCAAAATTCCTGTTTTAAAATTTGTACAGCCTAAACAAAGGGAGTAGCTTAAAGAAGTGTTAGTTTACCTATCTAATTAGACATCAAGATAGAAAATAGATAGCTTTAGCTAATGGTGGATTGAGGTTTACTGGTTTACATCTGTATCAGTCACAAAGCTTCCTTTTTAAAAGAACCCTGCCTTTTTCAAAGGTATAAAATAAGATAATATCCAAATATTCTCTTCTCCTTAGAATTAAAGTCAGGTACAAATATTGTATTTTATGTTTTTAATGGCAAGACCTTGAAGAGACTCTGATACAAATTAAATTTGTCTTGCCCATGTTCACCGTATTAATTTATGCACATTCCCGAATTTTTCTTGGAGGAACAAGTATCTTAACAGTTACAGTATGTTTAGTCTGAACCTTTTCTTTTCAAAACTAGAAGCAAACTAGATACAATTTAAATACATAGTAAAGCATTGGTCTATACCAAGGATGTCATATTCGATTTCATTGAGGGCCACATCAGGGTTGTGTTTGACCTCAGGGGGGCCGGGATGGGCATAGCCATCTCGATGTCACTCATGTCAGAGGCACAGTGTCCTGAGTGCTCTGCCAGTGAAAACAGGCTCCCAAGCTCTGTTTTCGGCTGCTACAGCCTCCTGCAACCCTCTGCCAGTGAAAACGGAGCTCGGGAGGGCCGCAGGAGGCCATGGCAGCCGAAAACGGAGCTAGGGAGCCCATTTTCAGTAGCAGAAGCACCATGGGTCAGTCCTTCCCTGTTTCTAGGCCGGTCCCGCGGGCCAGATCTAAGTACCCCACGGGCTGGATCTGGCCCCCAGGCCTTGAGTTTGACACCCCGGGTCTATACCATAAAAAAAATAATAAAATGCAATAGCAAAACAAAACTTGATTTCTAATGCTTGTGGGTGGGTCGATTTTCTACTGGGAGCAGCTTCTGTCTATCCCTACTTCCTAGCTCCTTGGTATTTCCTTCTTATTCCAGAAACCACCATGTCACCACAGCATTTTAATATCTCCAGGGAGATTTCAAGCTGTGCACTGGAAATCAACTTTAGTCATTCCACATTAGTCACTACTGATTGGTCCTTCCTCAGTTTTTGTAACATTGTTTTGTTGATGACCACCAACATTGGGTGTGAGCTGGTGCTCTGAGAATAAACTGCTAGTATAAAGTGATGTGCCTGAATGTCTCTTTTCATTTTATCTCTTAGAAGATAAGTTGGGTTAAGAAGAGCCACCTAGTAAGTTGTCATAACTAAGGATGGGGTTGAATCAAAATTTCCTAGTCCAGCACCTTAACTATCATTCCATAGTTTGATTTTCAGATTCTCAAATGCATCTATAAAGTGATACAATTGCACAAGATTAATAAAGTCAGCTCTCCAAAACTGGGAAAATTTAACAAAGATGCTTCAGTGGGTTTATTTTTATGGAAAAGCTTCTGCTATATTTCTGTGGGAAATATGGAATAGCTATCTGGTATTTTGCGGTATAATTTTCCTCTGGTGAAAGCCGATCATAAATCTTCAAAAGAAGAACAGTTTGACCTTTATGTACACAAGCTAAACCTCAGATAAAATTCTAATAATTATTAAAAAAAGAGATGACTGTGAATTTCTTTGAATCTTTATAATATTTCTCTGGTTTTATTTGTATATAAGGGTATAAATGGAAAGTAGTTGTACATGGAATACTTCATAAGGAGCAATTTAACAGCATTGGACCATAACTTACATTATTTCTAAAACCTCTAAGCTAAACTTACAAAAAGTATAGTGGGGGATTAGAATCTTTTCAGTAACTTGCTAGTCTCTTGGCTCACCCAGACCCATCCCAAACAAAGCTTGGAATGTTGTTGCTGTAATGCAACAAGGCTGGAGGCCATGCAGGCTGTAAACACTCTGGACTGCAGAGGCTGTGGTAGTTGTAGAGGGTTACAGCTGTGGGGAATGAAAACTAGCTTGTATGGTTGTGGAAGCCACCAAGACTGGAATCCAAGGTTGCTATGGAGGCTACAGGGATTCAAGTTGGCAGAGGCTATGGAGGCTGCAGAGATTGGAAACCACAACAACTGCAGAGGGTGCATAGGCCACAAAGAATGCATTAGTAATCTTCTGATAGTAGTGGCCTGGAAGCTTGGGAAAGTCACAGAGGCTCAGGGGGCAAGCTTGACCCAGCAGAAAATATTAACCCCAACATCTGACCTATGGAATCATGATTAATCTGGAAATTGTTGGGTGGAGGGGAAGTCCTTGGCTGCTGATCCCCTAGGCCAGTGATGGCTAACCTTTTTTCAGTTGCATGCCAAAAACGTGGGGAGCATGGGGGGGGAGCATGCATGCGTGCCCGCACCCATTGTTCAATGCCTCCCACACCCCGCCTTTCTGTGCATGTGTGCACGCTCCCCGCGCTCCCCCCACTTTTGGCACGTGATGGCACGGTGGACATGGTAGGCCCGTTTTTCGCTCTCACCAGACTCCAGAGGCTTTCTAGGAGTCTGGGGAGGGTGAAAACGGCCTCCCCCCCCAGAGGCCGGAATCGGCCCATTTCCCGACTTCCGGTGGGTCGGAAGGCCCGAAAATCAGTTGGCCAGTGCGCGCATGTACACTGGAACTGAACTAGGGCAAGGCTCATGTGTCCACATATATGGCTCCGTGTGCCACCTGTGGCACACATGCCATAGGTTTGCCATCACAGCCCTAGGCCATTTTCAACTTAAGGAATGAGGGTCCCATCACTGGGATGAGATGAGTGGGACTGGGGTATTTTCTCTTTTTTTTCCCCTGCAGGAGCTTTTTCCCCCACCCCAGCCCCAAGTACATTGGCAGGGCAGCAAGTGGGGATTGAGTCCCCTATGGGCTGGGGATTCTATGTTTAATTTATGTGTAAGTGTGTGTGTGGTGATAAGGTGAAAATGAATACATTTCTTTGGATGGGATAAGGATATAAGGGATGGCAGTGGCATGCTGAACCACCTTGATAGTAGTAGTACAGAAAATGAATGATATGGCTAGAATTCAAGGGTGGGCCACACTTGAGGGCACCGGGATCCACTGTTTGAAGGTGGTCCCATTGTCCAGTTCTCAGTTTCTACCCTCTGTACCAGAATCTTGGTGGCCCCAGTCTTTGTTTCTGAATGCCAGACTGGTATGTTCCTTCATCTTAACAGTTACAACCACATAACACCAATTTTGTGGACAGTGCATTAGTTACCTATAACTTTCCAGGCTCATTTTTAACTTAAACTTATATGGTTTGACTTGCCTTAACTCCCAAGTATCTTCAGGACTGTCAACTTTGGGTTGAATTTGCCCATCAAGTTTAGTCAATTCAGAAGGGAATGCTAGACCTCTGGAACAGCCTGCTATGTTTTTGAAACGTTAAAAATAGGGCTTTTAGTGCCTAATGACAATTGAGTGGGGACTGACAGCTGAGAAGTATTCATTTTGGCACTCTTAGAGTGTTTTGGATCAGTTTTATAACTGTCGTGGTGTTTTAAAGTAGACTGTATGGAATGAAAAGTGTGAGTTCACACATCTTGATACAAAAACAGACCAGCCACATTGTGGCTTTGGGTAATGTGTTTGATATCTTCACATATGTTGTTGGGAATAAACAGAAGTTATTCCCACATTTTATAAACACCAAAGGGCATAACTTGGGGGTTTGCAGTTGCCAAATTTAGCCAGATTCGGGGAAATGCCAACATTCTGGATCTGTCACAATTCCCTCTTCAAACAGTATATGGTAAATTATTTGATCAATCTGAATGTTTTCTCCTCAAACCAAGTTGAGGTACCCTACACATCATCTCCTGTTCATAAATACTAATTCTCCCTTTAGAAATGGCATTTATGATCCACCATATACCGCTTTTGGCTGGTATGATATGACAAACATCTTGAATGAGAGTCTAAAACCTATTGCTCACCCTTGCATATTTACAGCTAAATCAATCCCAAAGCCAATCTATATTACATGTATAGGGAACAAATTAATAACACAGAAGGAAAAGAGCCAGTCAATCTTAGAATAGCTGAAGTTGATTGTACAACTTACTGTATTAACTCTCTTCTGTGAAGGCATAATTCTTTCAGGATTTTTTCCCCCTCCCCTCCCTTTCCCCTTGCCTTATTCTTTAAGGTTTTGATTTACCATCACGAACACTGCAAACCTTAACTGATCCATTTTTAGTTTAGGAGAAAACACCCTGAATTGATGTTTTGGCTGTCTTTATAACAATGTTAAATGGTTGGAAACTGTCAAAGTAAAATACTTTTACTGCAGTGTTTCAAGTAAACAGTATAAACTGTATTGATCTTCTACAAAGTACAGAAACATTTCCCACGTTATTTAAAGTATAAGTACCTCTTTGGTTTAGTTTGGGCCTTCATCCAAGCATTCAAAAAGATTGATGGATGAGATGGAAAATTTCCTGTCTTGAAGGGTCTTTTTCAATTCACACGTAATACATTGGCTATTCTACAGATAGAATCATTTCTGTTTCATCATTTCTTTTCTGAAGGAAAAAAAAAAGATGTATAGAGCTGGGTCAGACTTCTGAGCAAAGTTAAGAACTAGCTCTCCAAAACAAATCCCAAAATGCTAGGAAGCAAGCCTTGATGGCATCAAAGATTGTAACATCTCAGGTTTTTATATAACTCAGCTGGAGGCTTTTAACAATACAGCGTGGAGATTACAAACTTAACACAATAATTGAAAAGACAGAACTCTGTGCTTTTATTTCTCAAATATTTTTCAAATATTTTTGTAGTTTGGAAATTTATCACATTATATCTATCTGTCTGTCTCCTTGAAGTCGTTCCCCTCCCCCCACAAAGAATGGCCTATAGCAGGGGTGTCAAACTCAAGGTGTCACGTCATCATGTGACATATCACAACTTTTTCCCTCTTCGCTAAACTGGGCCTGAGTGTGGCCAGCGCATGATGCATCCAGCCTGCGGGCCGTAAGTTTGACACCCCTGGCCTATTGAATCAGGAATACAAAATCTCAGTCCAAGCACATAATCTACAAAGCTATGATAACTAAAGGAAAGGGCATTGAAAGAGAAAACTAAGTCAATTTAACCCCCAAATTATTGTTTTTCTCATACAGTCTGATCAACTGTACAAAATTATGCCCCCCAGGAGAGAATAAATACTGTCTGTTATGTTGATAACTTCATGAGGAAATTAAATATAAACAATGAAGGTTAAATTTCCTCATGACATTGTAAAAACAAACAAGCAACTCATTGGATGCTATCAGAATGATCCATCTATGATAAAAGATGAGGCATTTTTAAAAGGTTTCGCCATCCGGACCTTAATGCATTTCAAAATGCCTACAAATGAGGTGACCAACTTTTAACCTTAGTTGTTTTGAACAAGTGAAGGACATCTCCCTTTGCATTTTGCTTTGTGCTGTTGAAGAGGCCTGTAGAAGATTCCAATGTATGCTGACAATAAAAGAGATGAATTAGCATAACTGACTGTTTAGTTATTAAGATTAAATATCCTTTTATTGCAGATGTTTGCCAAGGCAAATGCTCCCCAGTGGAAGGCTCTAAGCAGTTAAGATAGATTTGATGAGGATTTTAATTGCTGTTATGCAACTGGTAATGGAAAGTTTTTGTTAAATGTCATGCAAAATCCAATCAATAATTTGAAAAAAAAAGAAAGAAAGATCTCTTGTTGTGAAGGCCTTGGGCATTTTTGCGGAAATATTTTGGTGCCAGAAAAATTTCCTTAATTGCTTTGTCATTGCCTCCTCCCCTCTATTCTCTCCATGCTCCCCAACTCTGACTGCTTATTACAAGGAGGGCCAATTTGTTTTAATATGGTCAAATACATTTGTGCTGAGATAAAGAAAACCATGAGCACAATAAAGCTTCTTAAAGCACAGATAGAGAGAGGCACCCTGAGGGCTTATTAAACCTACTAATGGAACGTGTTTTCATCTCTCTGCTCACACCTATTTACTGAGGTAATCACTTAGAATAATTCCACTATGCTCAGAAAGGTGTGCCTGATTCCAAACCTCATTCTTGTAATGCATGAAGGCATTCTCAAACCAATTTGATTGTCACAGCTTTCCTTCCTCTCTGGTCTCCCCATATGTAAGCATTGTTGTACGCAGGGTTGGCAGTGCGATGTCAGGCCCATGTAACACAGAGGGGACCAGCATTTCTCAGCATTTCTTTTTGAGAAAAACATGACAGTTTAAAGACTTTGGAGAGCACGTTCAACTTACTGTAATATGAAGAAGCTTTCTAAACTAAGGAGTGCATTTTGACTTACATATTCAATGGTCTTTAATAGTATCTGAAATGAAGATTTTCAGATATGTACAGGGGTGAAATCCAGCAGGTTCTGACAGGTTCAGGAAAACCGATAGCGGAAATTTTGAGCATTTCAGAGAACTGGTAGCGGAAATTTTGAGCAGTTCAGAGAACCGGCAAATACCACCTCTGGCTGGCCCCAGAGTGGGGTGGGAATGGAGATTTTGCAATATCCTTCCCCTGCCATGCCCACCAAGCCACACCACGCCCACCAAGCCACACCCACAGAACCGGTAGTAAAAAAATTTGGATTTCACCACTGGATATGTATCTTTATGATGCGTACTAAACATTCCATATGTCGTTAGCCTCTAACTATTTTAGGCTATCCTCTTAGCCTAATTAAAGCAAGTTGCTAGCAATTTAAATGATTTTCCTAGCCTGGAAAGTTGGTTGCATGCTACGGTCATCCAGATGTTTAAACTGGATTTGACATTTTTATCCACCTATTGAGCCCTTCCCAAGAACCTGGAATAGGTGTTCTTTATTAATACTAAAGATATTGTTGCGGCATGTAAGCTGTTTCAAGTAAAGCTGCCTTTTGCAATTGACTGCTGGTGATTATGTGAATGTCGATTGTACTCAAGTGGTGCTCCAGTGTTTTGGAATTGTACCCAAGGTGTCTGTTACTGTTAGTAGAAACCTTTGTTTTCTTTTGCTACACTCATTCTACTTCTATTTGCAGGTCTTTATATTTTCTTATTTTTTCCAGTTCTTTCTTTTCTATTCTGCTATCTCCAGGTATTGCAATATCCACTATCCAGATGTTTTTTTTTTAATCTTTCTTGTCAAGAGTCGTTAAATCTGGGGTATTGTATGGCAGATGCTTGCCTGTTTTACTCATAAAGTCCCTGTCTTCATTTTCTAATACTAATACTTTGTCTATTTTGTGGTTCCACCAGTTCTTTTTTGCAGGCAAGTGGTTTATATTCCAAGGCATCATGGTTGCTACCTTGTCATGTTGTTTGTAATAATTGATCAGTGTGATCTTCTTGCAGCAATTAACTAGGTGGTCCATTGTTTCTTCAACTTCTCTGCAGAGACAGCAACTGCTTTTTGTTGCTGTCTTCTCAATTCTGGTTTAGTACGCATTTATTCTAAAGGCTTGGTCATGTGCAGCTACAATTTGTTTAGCCCTTCTGTCTCTTTCTTCAACTTTCCTGTCCTAAGCTAAATCTAGGTTTTGTTGTTGTTTGTTTTGCCTGGTAGTTCTTATATATATACTCCGCTGCAGCTGCCGCCCGCTGAGACGAAGAGGGGTATTGTAGGCTTTCATCAGTCCCCCCACAGACTCCACCATCTCCTCCATCATCTTCTCCATCTTCCCTGAGTCTTCCTGCTGCCCGGTAGACCATGTAAATGGGTGGGGCTCAGGACCCCAGAGAGTGGCTCAGATGGACTGGAAAGTTTCCTTACGGTTTAGTACTGAGTTGGTTTAATGTTAGGGTTCCCAGTAATAGATCCATTGCAAGCAAGATCTCCAGGCAGATAGATTTCTCAAAGAATAGCTTTATTGGAAATATCAAATTGGCACATATCTGGTGAAAACCAACTCTGAAGGGCCCCTTGGTTTTCACCTAATAAAATGTAAAAGTTTCCCCCCAGTCCCAAACAATCAGTCACATAGCCAATCAATGCAATGGTCTGGTGACATCACTCCTCCTTCCTCCAGCCAGGTATGAGAATGTCCTTGGTTCCCAAGAGAAAATATTTTATTTTGACTACACATCCCCAGATATCTCCAATCTCCCCTCCCTATCCCTCGCTCCAGTGTGGCAACACTGAAGCTCCAAGATGGCTTCCGCCAGGTCAGCTTCAGGGTTGACATATATATTTAGAAACTAACTAAAGAGAGAAGCAACCTGGAATTAAGGAGAAACTTCCAAACAGTGAGGACAATTGACCAGTGGAACAGCTTGCCTTCAGAAATTGTGGGTGCTCCATCACTGGAGGTTTTTAAGAAGAAGCTAGACAGCCACTTATCTGAAATAGTATAGGTTCCTATATTTGAGCAGGGGACTGGACTAGAAGATCTCCAAGGTCCCTTCCAGATTCTATTCTATTCTATTCTATTCTATTCTATTCTATTCTATTCTATTCTATTCTATTCTATTCTATTCTATTCTATTCTATTCTATTCTATTCTATTCTATTCTGTTCTATTTTGTCTAGGTTTTGTTATCTGTTTTGCTTGATATAGATAGATAGATAGAGAGAGAGAGAGAGAGAGAGAGAGAGAGAGATAGATAGAGATATAAACTATATATATAACTATATATATAAGTATAACTATAACTATATAACTATATATAACTATATATATACATATACATATACATATACATATACATATACACATACACATACATACATACATACATACTTACATACATACATACATACATACATACATATATATATATAACACACACACACATACAGAGGCCATGTGATTCCTTTCTTGCCATAATTCTTTTCTATTCTTCATTCTATCTTTTTTTATAGGCCAGTTTGGTATCTCAGGTAGTAAGCCTTCAGAGTATACCAGTGCATTTTCTTCACTGTCCTTCAGAGGCATTATTCCAATGCCCTTTTTTTCTTCTTCAACTGTTTGGTGTGCTTGGAACATTCCACATTCACTTCTGCTCCATCTCCTTTATCAACGCTGCACTCATGTTGTATTTCTTTGGGTTGTCCCAAAGATGCATCTTTCGATTGGACTTTTTGGGTTTTCTTTGAAGACGTTTAGCTTCTTATCCAAGTAGCTTCTTCATCTCTGATTGGATGGTGGGGAATGAAAGGATTTATATTCCTTGCAGACAGCTGGCCGTTTGCATTTTTTAATAGAGAATCATTGAGGCCATCTGGACGTATATTTGTGCCGTCAGGGTCGACAACCATATCCTGGATGACTGAGAATCTCCATAGATATTTCTTTGGGTTATCCCATAGTTGGGCCCAGAACTGCAATTTCTTCTATATCAGGTATTGACTGGTTCACTGCAGTCTGTCCATTGATACATTGGTAGAAATGTTTCTGATTCAATTGGAATTGGAGATTCTGCCTATAGTGTGCAATTTGAACTTCATATCTCCTGGTTTTCTTGATTAAAGTTGATATCTGCTGCTTTATTATTTCCAGCGCTTTCTTGATCTTTGTTGTGTCTAGGTGATATTTCTTCTCAGGTATTCTTTGGTCTTTTTGTTCTTCAGCTTCTTTCATCTGTTCTAGTTTGTTTGTAGCATGCTGATCTTACTTTCTGGCCTATTCTTCCGTTTTGGTGATGTACTGTTTGGCTTTTTTATTGTTTATTAATTTTGCATCCCAGGTATTCTGTTATAACAGCAGCAATGCTGTACATTAATTAATTTAATTCTTGCAGTGACTTGGTGCTTATACTTGATATTACAGTACTGACATCTTTTAATATCTGTGCTAGCTGTTTCTTTAGAACTACTGTAGCTTGCATTCAGGCAACCTATGGTTTCTGTCCTGTTCTAGATATTCAGTTATTTTTTTGTTTCAAATCTTCTTTTTTAATTTGAAGGCCTTCTAAAGAGAAGGCAGAGGAGAGGGTGCCTGATTTGGGAACGAACGTTCAATAGCTACGCTAGCTTTCTCTATTACTACTACTCCCCCTAGTTTGCTGTTACAGACAGCTATTTCTGGCAAGGCTTCAATTTCTTTGCCCTGGATAGACCTTTGCAGTTTTTTCAATTTTAAATTGACATTGATCTCCTAACTTCTGTTATTTCTGATCCTGTACTGGTATATTATTTTCAGGCACCTTCTTTTTGTAGGAATTGATTTGTATATCTCTTAATTGTTTTTTTAATATTTGTCCTGCATGTTTTTTAAGTTTGGCTGTACACCGCCCTGAGTCCTCAGGGAGAAGGGCAGTATAGAAATTCAATAATAATAATAATAATAATAATAATAAGAAGAAGAAGAAGAAGAAGAAGAAGAAGAAGAATGAAGAAATGATAAAGGCAGTAAAATCAGAAGAAGGCTACAAGTACTTGGGGATTTTAGAAGCCTCTGACTTAATGCATAATAAAATCAAGGAATTAACTTCAGCCAAGTACATTCGGCGAATTCGTAAGATATTAATGTCCAAATTGAGTGGAGGAAACATCATAAAAGCCATAAATACCTGGGCTATACCTGTGATTAGATACTCTGCAGGAATAATTGACTGGACCCAGATGGAGTTAGACAATTTGGACAGAAAAACAAGGAAGCTTATGACAATGAATCATACCTTGCACCCTAAAAGTGATGTTGACCGATTATATTTACCAAGAGCAGAGGGTGGTCGAGGACTCCTACAAGTAAAGCAGACTGTGGAAGAAGAAAAATGCAGCTTGAATCATTACATCCAGAAAAGTGAAGAACCAATGATTAAGGAAGTAAATAAAGGAGGCCTTTTAAAGACAACTAAAACAAAAGCAGAATATAAGAAAGAAGTAATTGAGCAGCGAGCTGAAAATTGGAAACACAAAGCTCTGCATGGCCAATACTTGAAAAGTATTGAAGGCAAAGCTGACCAGAAACTAACTTGGAACTGGTTAAGATCAGGAGTACTGAAAAAAGAAATTGAAAGCTTTATTTTGGCAGCTCAAGAACAAGCCCTAGCCACAAACTGTATGAAGGCAAAAATTCAACATGTTACCACCAACAGCAAATGCCACCTCTGCAATGAGAAAGATGAGACAGTCGACCACCTGATCAGTGGGTGCAGCAAAATTTCACAAACTGACTACCTACAACGCCATGACCATGTTGCTAAAATCATTCACTGGAAATTGTGCCAGAAGTTTGGATTTGAGTACAGCAAAAACCACTGGGAACATCAGGTTGAGAAAGTTTTAGAGAATGAGAAACTCAAGATCTTGTGGGACTTTAGGATTCAGACTGACAGGCACTTGGTCCACAACACACCTGACAACAATAGTTGAAAAGAAAAAAGTATGGTTCATTGACATTGCAATACCTGGTGATGCACAAATTGAAGATAAGCAGCAAGAAAAAATCACAAAGTACCGGGACTTACAAATTGAAGTTGAGCGACTGGAAAAAGAAATCGTGTGTTGTCCCGATTGTAATTGGAGCCCTCGGAGCAATACCCAAAGGGCTACCCCGCTATTTAGAAATTCTAAATTTGCCGGACTTGAACATTTTGACTCTACAAAAAACCACCTTACTCGGAACAGCTTACATCCTCCGACGATACCTTAACAGTTCCTAGGTCCTTGGTTAGGACTCGAGCTGCTGAGCTATTAACCAGCCTCAAAGGCTGTGAATCTCACTAAAGATTAACCAATAAATAATAATAATAATAATAATAATAATAATAATAATAATAATAATAAATCATTATTTTGTTGTTTCAGTCTTTGTGTATTTATGATGAGTAAACATTTTTTCTTCCAGTAGTCCTGCAGCTGTGTGCCCTGGTTGCTTAGCCAAGAGCCCTGAGTCCTGTAGCCCATTTGTCACAAGATATCCAGGAACTCCAATACCTGACACAATCCTTGTTGATCCAAGTGTCGACTGAACCAGTATGGGTTTCTGTAAATCGGTCTCACCAGAGGCTCCCTTCATCTGGCTCGTCTGATGAGACCTATCCAGTGTGGTTGAATCACTAGCATAGCTCTCATCTTCCTATGCAAGCCCCACAATCACATCAAGGTAGTGCCTCACTGGGGGATTATTATTATTTTCCAAATCAAACAACTGTAGTTGTTTGTTCCTGGCCATTGTTCCTAATTGTGACTTGCTCTGCAACCCATTTCTTTGTGCCTGGTGGCTTTGTTTGATACATTTCTCAATGTAAGCACTCAGAAAAGGAAGCTTGCCAAATACACATCTATGGCAAAGCTGGCCAGGAGCTGAGATGCATTTTAAAGTCATTGAATATGCCATCCTGCCTCTTGCCTTGAGGGAGAGAAAATTACAATTTCAAAAACATGAAAACAAGGGGGAAACAGTAATAAACTGGGAAGTGATGCTCCTTCGAAGGTGGACAGCTCCCTAGGAGGTGGCCCCTAATTGTAGCAATCACTTTTAGGTGTTCTAATGCACTCAAGTGAATTATGCATCACACAGCTACTGAATGACAACAACCATTTCTGACTCCATTAATATGGAAGATTTCAGCCAAATGCTTTTAAACGATAGCTTCTCTTTATTTGTAATTTCAGACTCTATTGATTTCCTTCTGTTCCCTTCATTATGATTTCAATTGATTACCTTGGCAACTGCAGTAACAATGATTGTACTTGACACTGTCTGAGACTCTTGAGATGGTATTTGAATAGGAATGGTATAATTTGGGGGGAATATGCCTACAAGAACCTGCCATTAAGAGTACACTTACACTTCTCTTTTATTGACTACCCCTTCTTTTGAGTAGGCTCCTGTCATGGACTCTGCTGTTACAAGGGACTATTGCAGAAATTGTGTATAATTTCTGTGGCTCTTAAAGTAAAAGTTTCCTATAAAGTAGCATTTTTTTTTTACTACATGGATTTTTCTTCATTTCTCACCAGTATTGTTCATACGTATAGGTTTTACAAAGACTTCTGCTATTTGTTAGTGTGAATCGCATTAAAAATCCAATCCAATTAGATACCAACTATTCTTTTCCATGGATTGCTTCTGTTTCCCATTCTGAATTTCCATTTTACAAATCAAAATACCTTTGGGATCAAAAAGATATATTCCAGAGCAGAATCATAATAACATCTGCACAATATCCTATGGTAAAAATAAACTTACACTCACACATCCATCAGCTAGGGTAACAGAAGCAACAGAGAAAGAAAAATGGGTTTTGTTTTGTTTTTTTTAAAAAAATCCTGTTTCTGATTCTTCACATATAATTACTTTCCAAAAGGAATGCAATAGAAGCTTCTGGCTGAACAATAAATATAGTCTTGAGCTGCAAGTGCTAGATATGCGGTATACCAATCACATAATCATTATGCTTCAATCCGTGGAGGCATTCAGCTAATGTGTATGTGGAATTTAGTAATGTGTATTGACCTTATACTCCCACCAGAGACACAGGCTCAATACTGCTTGGTAACCCTGCTCTACCTTGTCAACAGCAAGTAGAATTATAAAATCGAAATAACTTCTTTTCCCAAATAAGGGAGAGGGTTTTTTCTGAGAAAAGCGGCAGAAACCAAGATATATGGTCTGTGGAAGATACATCTAGAGCAGGGGTGAAATGCTCCCGGTTCGGACCGGATCACCCAATCCAGTAGCGATGGCGGCGGGTGGTTCGGAGAACTGGTAGCAAAAATCCCTGCCCCCCCTCCATGCCCAGCTGAGCCGTGCAATCATCAGAGGCTTTTTTAAAAAAAAATTTAAAAGTATTTTTTCTACAACCTCTTCAGCCGGGTTGTAGAGGTTGTAGAAAAAATGTTTTTAAAAGTAAAAAAAACCTCTGACAATCAGGCAACTCAGCTGGGATCGTCAGAGCTTTTAAAAGTAAAAAAAACCCTCTAATGATCAGGCAACTCAGCTGGGATCATCAGAGGCTTTTAAAAGCACTTTTTTTACAACCTCTTTGGCCGAAGAGGTTGTAGAAAAACTGGTTTTATAAGTAAAAAAAAAAAGTTGGCCATGCCCACCCAGTCACATTCCCCCCACCAAGCCACGCCCACAGAACCGGTAGTAACAAATTTTACATTTCATCACTGATCTATAGCTCCGTGTTTTTTAGGCCAGGGATGCATGTCTCCTAACTATGCAAAACATTATAGGGGGGGTAAATGAGTGCATTAAAAAACTGAAGGCAATTATTGGCATTCACTTACCAAGCCAGACACAATTTATTTACTCAATTCAATTTATTCAATAGTCAAGTATGTGATGTTACAGGGTAAGTATGGTTTGGCTCCTTAATTTCCGAAATACCCCAAATTTACTCTCATCAAGCATGACAAGTATTCCTCATTTAGTGTCCACAATTGGGACCCACGATCCAGTCACTCCGCGAAGCGGATGCTAAGTAAAACCACACCTGTGCTTATGATCTTCCTTCAGCTTTCCTTTGCTTTACTAACCTGCAAAGGTTGCAAATAGAAGGGCTGGTTGTAAAGTTACTTTTTCAGCTCACCTGGAACTGTGAATGGTCACTAAATGAGGCAGATGCTAAATGAGGATTACATTATCAGCAAGTTGTCATTTCAATGCTGAGGCTGTCACAACCAAGAGACCTAATACACACACACACCAAGGATTTTCCTTACAGGGGTGAATTGGGATCCCCAAGTCCCTCTCCTTATTGGTCTCCACACCTAAGCTGGGATAAACCTTATCGCTTGGAAGCCGATGCTAGAAGCCACACTGGAAGAGAGGCTGATCCACCAGATCCAGTGTCCTAGATGGTCAAGGCAATGCAGAATCACCAATCCTCCAGCCATATAAAGAGAACCAGGATCTAAGCCAGCACAAATCCCTCCTTTTGGCTTCCCCTTCAGGGCCTGCAGCCCCCAAAGCTTGAGAATGATCAAGAGCAGAGCAGGCTTTTCCAAAAGGCTCCACCCTGCAAAAGAGGGGAACTGAACTTGGACCTAATTGGAGTAAGTCAGAGGCCTGGCAGCCAATCCCAGGTTGTTGCTATGACAGAGTCTGTGAACTCCATCCTGCCCTCCACAAATGGCCTGCATTATTTAAGTTTACCTTAATCACTCCACAATTCTTTTTCAGATGGAAGCTCACATGTAGCTTGTGGGAGCCACCTTTCAAAGTAATTGAGGCCAAGACAAGGAAATGGGCGGAACCAGGAGAAAAAGAAAATTTGATAACATTGCAATTAAAGTCGATGGCATGAGACGAATAGGGCTATTGCCAGCATACTAACAACATCCCTCTTTTCATATTCAGAATTACAGTACAGAGGCCACTTTTGAAATGATTCGTTTTATGTATGTATGTATGTATGTATGTATGTATGTATGTATGTATGTATGTATCTATCTATCTATCTATCTATCTATCTATCTATCTATCTTATCTATCTATCATCTATCATCTATCATCTATCATCTATCATCTATCATCTATCATCTATCTATCTATCTATCATCTATCATCTATCTATCTATCTATCTATCTATCTATCTATCTATCTATCTAGCATCTATCTATCTATCTAGCTATCTAGCTATCTATCTACCTATCTAATTTATGCACCTGCCCATCTCCTTTGAAGTAACTCTGGGCAGCAGGCAATACAACTATCTACAAACTTGATTGCAGGTAGTCTTCAACTTATGACCACAACTGAGCCCAAAATTTCGGTGGCTAAGTGACACAGTTGTTAAGTATGTTCTGCCCCGTTTTACTTTTCTTGCCATAATTGTTAAGCAAATCAATGAAGTGGTTATTAACATAACATAACCATAATTGGTTTCCAACCAATCTGAACTAATGGCACTATCACTTCAGTGCTGTTGCAACTGGACAAAATGTTGCTTTTGCTCTGTTCAGTCAGTCCTATTTATCAGCAGAACCACAGTGCTACCCACCGGCTACAAGATCCTGGGATCAAACTGTTCCAATCCTGAAATGCCCACTTGTTTTCTGTGGAAATCAATTTGGCCAAGTTTCTCCCGGTTCTCTGGACTGACCTTTGCTTCACTCCCTCCTCCAGCGTTCCTATGTTCTTTAGCTTTCTAAGAGGATTAAACTCTGCATGAAGTCACCTCAGAAAATCGTGAGGGTCAGATGGGGAAATGTGGTTACCTATGAGTATGTGTGGTTTTAAACATGTAACACCAGATAGCATCACAAGAAGTTGTAAGTGGGGTTTTATGGTTGCCAAGAGTCAGATGCTGCAAAGAAGAATGGATGATAAGGTATCTGTGGCTAAACATTGGCTGACTGGAGGGCTGAAAGAAATTGCAGGCCAAAGTTCAGAAGGCTGGAGGCTCCACTGTTAAGTGATACCACAAGAAAAGCATTCTAGCAATTAAAGGGTTGGTTTGGTTAAATGGTATTCTTTTAAAAAGTAGCCTTCATGATTTGAATCCCTTGTACAGGTCTCCTGCCTGACCAGGGGGCTGGACTAGATGACCTCCAATGTCCCTTCCAACTCTGTTACTGTTACTGTTAAAGCCAAAAGTAAGCTGAGCGATGCATATGCTGAAGAAAAGTTCTAAGTTTTATAAAACTTCTTTGGTATAATATACGTTACTGTTTCATTGTTTACGTTTTACCAAGAGTATTCTTGTGTCCTTAAAGAGTTTGATGGGATGGAAATAACTGTACATTAAAGTTACATGAGCTTTTCAGTCAGTCCTGGGACTACAGAAGATTGCCTTTTAAATTTAATAATAATTAAGTAAGTTGCAGCTTACACTGGCAAAATAATGTTAATCATGAAGGAAAATGTCTGCATAATTAATGTTAATTATTATCATTTGTAAACTATTTTAGAGCTTTCAAAACTCCATTGATTTCTAGGAATGCCAATTGACAAATATCAGTTCTGAATCCTATAAAAGGAAAGTATTTATATTTATATATGGCTTTTAGAATGTATTATATATTTTGCATAACAGGTAATTTGATGCATTATGACAATTTTATTCATTGTCAGACTGTTAACTGTAGTGATTCAGAGTTGGAGTCCAACAGCATTCATGGCCTGTTTGAAAGCTTCATAGAAGCATCTTCTACCTATTATTAGAAAGAGAATATTAGATTAAATGCCCATTCAGTCTGCTCCTCTCCATACCTGTATTCCTATATTGAACCCTTCTCCACAATTATATCTGCCTTTCACTATCTGGCTTTGAAGGCAATGGAATATAGAGTCTGCAAGCAAATAAGAGGAAGTTGACAGAGACATCATGCTAAACCAGATGGTTGGTATGGACAATACTTAGTAGCTTTGTGTTTTGAAAGCAAATAATGGAACCTTTCTTCCTTTAATGTTCTGGAACTTTTTTCTGAATCATCCAATCATCGGCTGTCTTTGGGACACATCTAACTTAACAGGCAGTCTATTACATATTTATATAAAATATCCTTTCATCTTTAATTGAATATGAAAAATTGTTTAAAAGAAACCTTAAGCTTCCCTAGGAAAATCACTGTAAAATCTCTGTGATGTGCTGGACTTAGCTAGAGGACTGCAACTGAAAGCAGAACTAATAGAGAGCTGAAGCAGATTGTGGCTTGTTTGATAAGCCCTGTATTGTGAGTCATATTTAAGAAGCTAATGGAATTAGTTGGTTATAATTAAGCCTGATAGAAAGAGCTAACTGCAGTTGGCACATCAAAAAAGATTGTTCAATGAAGCAGTTTTCGTCTACATATTTCTATCACCAGATGCTGACTAATCAAGTTTCTCTGAATATGAGCACCCCTCAACTAAGTAACGGGGTCACATATTTTCCTACAGCCTTGTTCTCTATGAAATAGTCTCAGAAAGAAATCAAATTTAAATCCTTTAGAAAAATCGAATTGGGGAGGAGCAATGTATGAACATAATTATTATATCTCTTTCTTTGTTTAAGATAATTTAACCTTTCTACTGACATCTCTGTTCATTTTTTTTAAAGATGGCATTTAAAAATATAATATCTGGTCAGCTCACTTAGAAAACCATAGCTATTATTTTTACCCTCTGCATATTTGGTCTTAAATTCTGGTTTGGTTCTAAATAATGCCTGTGTTTGCATTAAATGTTGTGCTACAAAGAAAAAAAAAAGAGTTGAGAAGTACATAAACACCACCGTCTTACACAAACACACCATTTGGATGACATATAAACCAGAAGTTTCTAACACCTAGAGTGGCTACTATTTTGGAACTGTAGAAACTGGGATTTGAAAGCCATGCCTTAGTATAGCTTTCACATTCTGGTTTCTATACATTTACAATGGGATCATTCTCGGTTCAAGGAATATGGTAAAACTCAGACTTTGTTTAATGAGCCATGTATGATAGGGGAAGATGTAAGATGGTAACATATGCATTACCATTAACTTTTCATTTTGGGTTAGTGAGCACAGACAATATCCTTGATGGTTTCACTGAACACCGAACTAGTGTTTAGCAAACCTCTAGAGCTGGTCAAATAGAACATGTAAATAGTGCACATAATTGCATTCCCAAGGAGACATTATCAGTTTCTTTATAAAAAAAAAAAAGTTATACCAGTAAGAAATGGATGGCGGGTTGCATCTGATCCTCTTTCCTGTGTAATCCTTCTTCTCCTTCCCATGTCAGCAGGAGATGTGCTGTAATCAAAAATTGAATCCAATCCCTTGCTAAACCATTGCTGGTCTTTCTTAAAATGTTAAGCTCTTAGCTTTTGCTGCAGTTTACCTGGAGTTAACTCTGCTCTAAGCTGATAGCAAACTCTGGATTTTCAGCAAAGGAAGAATTATGCCCTCAACAACTGCCTAACCACACATTTTCAAGGAGAAGCCACATCAAAAGCTTTTTTTCTTACTTGCAGCTATTTTTTCCCCCACAGCAGATAAAGCCAGACTAATTAAAAAAATAATTAAAGGGTTGAAAGCTGCCATATGAGTTGTGACAACATATCAACTTTTGTTTGCTCCAGCTGCTTTTCACCTCTAGCAACATGACAGTTCACATGGCAGCTTCGCTTATCTGACAGGGGCGCCAGCATTTTCAAATCATGAGCTTCATTTGAACAGCGAAATTGGTTGTGCTGTCATGTTGCATTCCATGAGGCAGGGATCCGCAACTGCATTTGTCAGCTTGTCACCAGCAACCAGAAAATCCCTTTGCGGCTAGAGCAATTGCCCTCTCCTTTGGCCCACACAGAGACCCTGCCTGGGGGTGTACAGTTGATGCCAGATTGGGAGATGCTCAAAGGCAATAAGAATGTCTTCCATTATTGCCAGGTGTCTCAAAAGCCCAGCAGTACAGAATCACCCAAGAAGCCTACATTTCCCCAAAGTCTCAACTTAGGAGAAGGATCTGACATGCTTAGGGGTTAAAGGGGCCAATGTGATTTTTACAAATTTGAATGCTAATAACTTCTAGAGGTAACCATACATTTGCTGCAGAAATAACAACAAAGATTCCTGTATCGCTTTAAGGCTGAGCAAATTTCTTAACACAAAAGCTTTGACTGCTTTTTTACTGCTGCATCATATTTGTGAAGCTAACAAAATAAAGACAAGCTCTTGGTTATGTTGTGAAAATGATGGTAATGGCGACCAGTCTTCTCCAATGTTGGAGATGTGCTGAAGTTGCATAGATTTCCCAGCTTTTAGCCAGGCTGGCTGGGAATTCTGGGAGTTCCAGTCTGGAGGGCACTCTTGAAATAGGTGAAAGTATGCCAGGACTGAACAAAGCATGAATGTCTCATTGATTTCAATATGTTTATTCTACATAGACTAAGTCTGGATCAAGCCCAGCATCAAGAAAAGGCTCTTTTATTTGCCCAGATTTTCTAACATATGACAGCTGCTTTTAATTGGTGGTTTTATGGGTTCTCTCCATTTTGTCATTGTCATCCCTCTCTCTGTTCGCTGCTAATTTTAATGGGCTCTCATTGTTGTGCAAAACTGTATCTGTAATTTTATTATTTTAATTATGCAAGCCATCCGGAGAATTTTTAACTGAAAAGCAGCAGGCAAGTATTCCAAACAAGGAACTAAAGAAAAATAAAAGCAGTTCTGCATTAGATCTATCCAATGCCACCTATGTCAATTATACCCTATAATATTGTGTGTGTGTGTGTGTGTGTGTGTGTGTGTGTGTGTGTATTTCAATAAAAGTGGCCCATTTTCTCTTATGGCCTTTCTCTCCTGGAGCCACATTTGCGGATCTAATTTTGACAATCTGGTTTTTAATGGGCCCACTCAGCTCCTTTTCTCTAAAGCATTCTTTAAACTGCAACAATATTTGGAACTCCTAGCTCTTGATTTTCCAATGACAGCCTGTATTTTTTGTTCCCTTCTCCTAAAAATGCTACCACAGCAAAAAGCCAAAAAAAAAAAAAAGAGAGAGAGAGAGAGAGAGCCTTGTTGAGATACTAGTTTACGAAGGCAAATAATAAATTCTACATAGAGGTAGCAACCATTATAGTGTGTTAATAATTTCTGGCATAATGAAAGTACATCTCAGGTACAGAGAAACATTTATAGGTTTACTGGCACTAGTATGATTAATAAAGCATAAGTGTAGCAGCACTTATCCTTCTATAATAATTTAGCCCTTTTTTATATATTCAAACATTCAGTTCTTCCAAGTTGTCTCTGTTTCAAGGTCTCAGAGGTTTGACATTTCATCTTTGCAAAGATACCAATATAGCCAACCTCGATTATAAATACAAATATATATGAATGACACAGCCTTCTTGGACTATACCAGTTCAGAATGCAGCAAAAAAAGACTATTTCCTACTTCAGTTCCCTGCATATGGTATGTACTAGCTAGAAGAAGGACTCAAGTTCAGATGTTTAGTATTTATGTGTAGTAATGTTTAGCTGGTAAACATGCAAAAGTATTATTTATCTATGTTCTAAAGCTGTGGGTAAATATGAACAGTTCCATAATCTGACTTGGATTTTATACTTTATTGGTTTTAGCTTTCAAGTCCCCACATATTCTGTAATATAACAATAACAATTCCAATCCAACATGAACAAAACTTGCAATGTTCACTGGTTGAGTTCACACAACATACTAACACATGCTTTGTTTAATTATACTTTATTTAATAATCTACAATAATTGCAATTTCTATCTCAGGCTATGGGATATGTTATGTCCCAATTGCTAAGCTGGAAAAACTTTGGTTTCTATCTGGTTGGGCTACTACATGTGAACACTGGCTGTTGTGGAGAATTCATAAAAGTAGAGGTGTATTTTGAGAGACAGTTTGATGTAGTGGTTAAGGTGCTGCCTAGAAACTGGGAAACGGTGAGTTCTAGTCCCACCTTAGGCATGAAAGCCGACTGGGTGACTTTGGCCAGTCAGTCTCTCTCTATTCAACCCACCTCACAGGATTGTTGTTGTTGTGGGGAAAACAGGAGAAGGAAGGAGTATTATGTATGTTCACTGCCTTGAGTTATTTATAAAATTAATAAAAGCAGGATTTAAAAAATCTAATAATAAAATTGGGTTGGCAGAATAGTCTAGGTCAGTGATGGCTAACCTTTTTGCCATTGCGTGCCAGTAGGGGGGCGGGGGAGGGTTGCGCACACACGTGCGCATGCGCGTGCAAACCCCCTCCCCCTCCCCCGCTCCTGGCACATGATGGCCTGGTAGGCCCGTTTTTCTTTCTTACCTGGTTCCAGATCCTCTCTATTTATCTGGGAAGGGCGAAAACAGCCTTTCTCACTCTCTCGGAGGCCCTCCAAAGGCCTGAAACGGCCCATTTCCCAACTCCTGGTGGGACCGGAAGTGACACTTTTTGCTGTCCCCAGCCTCCAGAGCCTCTCTAGGAGTCTCTAGGAGCCTCTCTAGGAGTTTCTACGAGCCTCTTTAGGAGTCTCTGGTGGCTGGGGACAGCAAAAAATGTCACATCTTGTTCCACCAGGAATTGGGAAATGGGACCTCCGAGGGAGTGGGAAAGGCTGTTTTCGCCCTTCCCAGATAGAGAGGATCTGGAGCCAGGTAAGAAAGAAAAACTTGCCTTCCCCACCCCCACCCCCCAGGCCCTCCAGAGGCAGGAAACAGCCTGTTTCCCTACTTCTGGTGGGCCCAGAAGGCCCGAAAATTAGCTGGCCGGCACGCACATGCGCCCCAGAGCTGAGCTGGTGTGCCCACTAATATGGCTCTGCATGCCACCTGTGGCACGTGTGCCATAGGTTTGCCATCACGGGTCTAGGTTGTACTCTGTTCTATACAATCTGTTCATTTTGAGAAGAATACAAAAGGCCCTGTAAAACTCATGGCTTTTCTGTGCATTGTCCTAAATAATGCTGCTTTCCAAATGCATTTAAGTAAGAAGAAGGTTGTCTTTCTGGTGAGAAGCCTGAGAAATAATAGGAAAGTTAGAATACTGTTCATGCTTGAATCATTCTGGGCACATAAGTTGCTAAATATAACAATCTGATTACCATATGCTGATTCTTGCACAATGATTGGGCAGTCAGTATGTTTTGTGATGTTTACCTTGGAACAGTTCCCATCTATCTATATACTGGGTTAAAAATGTTCTTGCTGATAAAGCACATTCTAGTAAAGTCTAGAAAAGTCTAAAAAAGTCTAGTGACCACTTAAGGATAGGCATGTAAAGATGCAACCAGGGCAATTTATTTATTTATTTTATTATTTCAATTTGTATACCGCCCTACTCCCGAAGGACTCAGGGCGGTGAACAGCCATAGAATAAAACATATAAATACAAAATTTAAAATAAAGTAAAACGAATTAAATAATTTGGCTGAAAATTTAAAACCCCAATAATTTAAAACCAAATTTAAAATTTCCATTTAAAAAGGGGAAAAAACTTAGGTCAGGCCAGCTTGATGAAATAAGAACGTCTTGAGTGCGCGACGGAAGGTACGCAGATCCGGGATCCTACGTATCTCCAGGGGGAGCTCGTTCCAGATAGTAGGTGCCCCCACAGAGAAGGCTCTCCCCCTGGGGGCTGCCAGTTGACATTGTTTGGCCGACGGCACCCGGAGGAGCCCCTCCCTATGGGAGCATACTGGTCGGCGGGAGGCTATTGGTGGTAGCAGGTGGTCCCGTAAATAACCAGGTCCTAAGCCAATGAAGGAGAAGGCAGATAAATAATTTGGCCTAGATTTCAAGCTCAAAGAGACTCTCAAATTGATATTTGAAGTTTCTGTTATACATATACATAGACTCACTTTTGAGTACTTTTACTTTTTTCATATACAGATGCAATCCCAGACCCCAAATTGTTTGTTAAAAGTTAATTTGTCAAAAACAAAGATATTCTTTTCCTGGAAATATATACTCTCATTACATACATTTTTGAAAATAAAGAGAAGAAATACTGACTTAAATGAGAATAGTGAACAAGAGTAGCGCCTCCATTCAATTCAGAACAAATAGAAAGGCCTGGTGAATGCATTCCGTAGAAGTTACCCATTCTGGCATTTGCCTGGGGAACAATTGGGGGCTTGCCAAGAGTAACATGCATAAATGCAGCATCAATAGTGAATGCTGACATGTTTATAGCACACCACTACACTGAATCTGAAGAAGTTGGCTTCTTTCCAAGAAAACAGCCATAAAAAGGAACCTGTCTGTTACTCTGTATGTGTGTTTGTGTGTGTGTGTGTGTGTGTGTGTGTGTGTATGTGGCGTTAAAATCAAGGAAGGTAACAGTAACACTGCAAAGCACACCTGAAACTCAATTGAACTCTTCAGGACAATTTCATATCATAGCAAAGATTATTTTTTTTTAAAAAGAATAAGTAAATTGATATTAATTGCAAAAAAGAAAGGAAGACAGACTTTCCCAATTTAATGTCTTCAGATCTACAGTCCAAAGAATTTCCAAACTGCACTGGTCCCATTGATTGGAAGTTCTGGAAAAGGACACCAGTTTGGGAAGGCTGCTTTGGAAGTATGAATAGGATAACTAGACATCTGAATATTTAGCTCCTGCCCTTTTTCAATCCTACAATTAGTCTTCTGTTTCCTAATTCTGAGTAGCTAGCTCATCTGCCTCCACTTAGATCAGGAGTGTCCAACCTTGGCAAATTTAAGACTTGTGGACTTCAATTCTCAGAATTCCCCAGCCAATGTCTTTATAGAAGCCTGGTGTAATATTATTTTTTGTCTCTTCTACAACTCCTTGTTAAATTCCTTTGTGAAATTTTTGTCTTTCTTGGTATTGGCTTCTGTCCTCTCTTCCTTTCCGCCTCCTCTCCTTCCTCCTCATTAAGTGTTGTACCTTATGATTTTTGACGAACGTATCTTTTATTTTATATACACTGAGAGCATATGCACCAAAGACAAATTCCTTGTGTGTCCAATCACACTTGGCCAATAAAATTCTATTCTATTCTATTCTATTCTATTCTATTCTATTCTATTCTATTCTATTCTATTCTATTCTATTCTATTCTATTCTATTCCAATTCCAATTCCATTCCCATTCCCATTCCCATTCCCATTCCCATTCCCTCTCCTCTCCTCTCCTCTCCTCTCCTCTCCTCTCCTCTCCCCTCCCCTCCCCTCCCCTCCCCTCCCCTCCCCTCTCCTCTTCACAATTTCTACAGTTTGTTCTGACATTCAGGTAGCCTTCTACTGACATTTTTGGAAGCCTCTTTTCATAATCACCCTCACTAACGTCTTTAAGTTGATTCCATAATTCCTCTGATTTGATCAATGAAGTTCATGACTTTAAAGCAATTCACGATACTCTTCCTGAAAATGGTAGGTATGTATGGAAGATCATTTGGGAAACTGGCTTTCTTTCTTCTTCTTTAGCTTAACTTGTTTATGCACAATCAATTCATGATCTGTTCCATTGTCAGCACCTGGCCATGTCTTAACAGAATAACAGAGTTGGAAGAGACCTTCTAATCCAGGTCTTCTAATCCAACCCCGCTGCTCAAGCAGGACACCCTGTGCCAGTTCAGATAAATGGTTGTCCAATCTCTTCTTAAAATCCTTCAGTGTTAGAGCACCCACAACTTCTGGAAGCCAAGTGATTCCACTGATCTTTGACGCTATAATTGAGCTTCCTTTTAGTAATAATATAGTCCATTTACTTTCTGTATATTCTATGTGGTGATGTCCATGCATGAGGCATCATTTTGTTTGTTTGGAGACAGTTATGAAGAAATCGTTAGAGTGGCAGAAATTGATACCTTGGTCTCCTCACTCATTTCAGTTTGCTATGCCAGACTATCTAGCTACATTTTCCTCTTTCGTGTTTCTAACTTCAGCATGTCAGTCTCCAATCACAAGCAAAAACATCTTGCTTGAATGTTCTGTCTCAATTTAAATTGAATTTGATCATAAAATTCATCAACGTCTCTTCTTCTGCATCAGTGGTTGGAGCATAAATGTGAATGATCATCACATTAAAAAAGGATTGTTCATAAAATCTAATCAATATTATTCAGTCATTGATTGCATTGTTGTCAAGTACTGTTCTTATAACCTTTCTGACGATAAAAGCAACACTGTTCCTTGTTGTTGTTTGCATCCCGAGTAATAAACTGATCCAAGTCCATTTCAATTCGCTGATGCCTAAGATGTCAATTTGTAGTCATTTTATTTCATCTTTCGCTGTGTTGAGCTTCTTACATGCACCCTGTGTTCATGTTTCTTACATTCCCCATTCCTATTGTAGTTCTGTCTTTGCAGCTTTGGATTTTGTTTTTGTGTATGGCAACATCAGTCAGTAGACATCCCGCAGGCTTTAATCTAGTCATGTCATAAATACCATTAGTACTGCAAAAGATCCTCAGTTCCTCTTCAGCAGCATGTTGAGTGCCATCATCCAGCCAGCACTATATCATCAATCATTTTTACAGGTTCTATCCATGTGATTTTCTTGGTTAAAAAAGCAGGAGTAGTTTACCATTGTCTTCTGCTCAGTATTCATTGTTGCCTTTGCCATTGTCAGTAAGGTGATCATCCGCCTTCTGCATCTTCGTAAATGGTCGCTACCAATATAGGTCTCTGCTTGCTTTGGCTAGGCAGCTGAAATAACCTTCACTCCTTGGGTGACACTGCCGGCAATATACACATTTGATACACACTCCTGACGTTCTTTTTCATCCCTTCCAAGAGTAAGCCAACTCCCCCTCGCCCCCTGATGAGACAGCATAGTAGGACTTGGGAGCCCCACCAAAGGTCATCTGATGTAGGAGACCAACTGGCAGAACCAGGGGAGGAGTTAAATGATGCATCAGTTTAGAATCCTTACATAGCCATAAAAATAACAAAGTCCAACCTCCCCTTTGAATATCATTGACCTTTATTTAATTATGTCTAGGTGCTAACCACTAGTCGGAGGAGATTCCCGTACTTTAGCAATAAATCAGTAACTTAGAGTCTTCAAGTGTGGACCTGGTTTTTGGACTTGACGTCTACCAGCACAACCAATGCCATTTCCATCCTGTTCCCAACCCAGAATCTTGGATGAAAGAGGCCTAGATAATCTGGGCACCTACCGTAGGAGCTGAATTCCTTTCCCCAATGTAATTTTCTTTATGATGCATCAGGATTGACGTTAAACCAATCAGAAAAGAATATCTAATCTCCAAAGCAGTGGGTTCTGCAGTGGAAATAGATTCAACCTGTATGCTTGCATGCAGATATGTGTTCTGTCCCCATCCCAGTCCGCTCCCACAGAGAGGGTCTCCTCAGGGTGCCATCAGCCAAGTTATGTCGGCTGGCGACACCCAGGGGGAGGGCCTTCTCTGTGGGAGCCCCAGCCCTGTGGAATGAACTGCCCCCGGAAATACACAAGATCTCCGACCTCCGGGTGTTTCGTTGCGCATTGAAGACCCTGTTGTTCCGCCAGGCCAGGCTATCGACATGATAATTTTAAATTGGGGTATTTTAAATTTTTGGGGTTTTAAATCGGCCAAATCTATTTAATTATTTTAATTTTTAATTATTGTTGTGTCTTGTGTTTTTAAATTGGCTGTACACCGCCCTGAGTCCTTCGGGAGAAGGGCGGTATAGAAATAAAATTATTATTATTATTATTATTATTATTATTATTATTATTATTATTATTATTATTATTATTATTATTATTATTATCCCACACGCACACACACCAACAGACGTCCAAGAGTTAAAAACCAAACCAGCCAACAAACTCCTTATGATAACGGAACTTGGCAGCAACCTAGGGGCTGCCTGCCAAGAGTTTATTACTCACGAAGGGAAGAGATAACTTCTCTCCGCTTCTGGTACATCAAAGTAAAATGTTCAATAATTACAGAGTAACTTAAATCCAAATATAATCCAGCAAAGCCTATAGCAAAAGTCTGGCAATGCAGAATGGTGTGGAAGCTTTCAGCTTTGTTCATCACAAGGTTTGACTAGCCACCATGCTCCCTTTTATACCCTGTGGGGTGTGGTCCAGTGACTCAGCCTAATCTCTGGCACGCCTCCTCTTCTGTTGTGTGCGCTTATCTCTCAGACGCTGGTGTGGATCCAGCCAAGACTCATCCCCGTCACTGTCCGACTGCGCCTGCGCGGGGATACCTGGCTCCTGGCCAATCTTTTCTTCGTCGGGAGACACTTGAGGCATTGCCAGAGAGGAGGGTCCTGGAGAGGGAGGCCCGGCCAACTCCTCTTCTTCCCTTTTGGAGCCTTTTTCCTCCGATAAGATGGGCTCGGGGGTCGGAGCCACAACAATATGTTGCAAATCCGAGGTGCTTTTACAGTTCACCTTTCACTGCTCTCTCTCTCTCTCTCTCCCTCTGTCTGTCTGTCTGTCTCTCTCTCTCTCTCTTTTTGCAGTCTTAAAGGTACTGAATGTACTAAACTGGATGTAGTCTTCGTCTGAGAAGGGCACAAATGAAAAAAGATAGATCACCAAAGTCTCATGTAATTCTTTTCTCACTCTTCCTTTCCTCCTCCTTGCTATTTGATCCATTTGTTAGATTGAATCTCTTGTCATTCTTTTTTTCCCTGCTCTTTTTTTCTGGCTTAACTGCTCTAATTCATTTTCTGTATGCTACCCTTCTTCTCTTGCTTCTGCTGGCCATAAGGGCCACTGCCTGCTGCTTTCTCTCTTGGCCTATTTTCTGTCAGTTGAAAATTTTGTTCCCTTATGCGCCTAGGTTCCTCCTCCTCACTTTTGCTGTGGACAGAACAGTTCGTGCTGAGCTGATCTAGGGTGAGGGAAAAAAAAACTCTCTCTATTTTTTCTTTACTTCTGCTGCTTTTCTTTAAACTCTTTTCGGTTCTCCAAAGCTTCCTTCCCTTCTAAATTGCTTTTAGTACAAATCCCCCCTTTTTAATATATTTTTTTCTTTCTATGATCCTTGATTGCCCTTTTGGTTAAACTGGTCCTGTAGCTTTCTGCTTTTCAGAAACACACACTCCTGGGTCCTTTTCTCCTGCAAGTTAAGTTTCTGTTTCAGGCCTTGGGTGTCTTTTTCTCTGAGCAAAGCCCTCCCCCCACTTTCCAAAAATCTTTTTAGCTTTTCCCCTTCAACAAAAATTTAACTCAATGGATACCCTTACACTAATCAGGTATTGGACTGTCTCGTAATGAAATGGCTTATTTCTCCCAAGTGAGCCATGCTGTGTTTCAAATGCTCATTTTAATCCAAAGCCTCTAAACTGTCATCCTTCTCATGAGTCATCGATCTTTCTGGTCCCCTCTTACTAGGTATTGAATTGGTCTCTTTATTTCAGAGGAAAGAGGGAATACAGTGATAAACCTCATAGGAATGGTACCTCATTCAATGGGTTCTCGTGTCTTTGCTCTTTTCTCTCTCTAGACTTTAATATTAAACTCTCTACTTTGAGATCTAAAACAGAGGTGGGTTTCAGCAGGTTCTGACCAGTTCTGGAGAACTGGTAGCGGAAATTTTGAGTAGTTCGGAGAACCGGTAAATACCACCTCTGACTGGCCCTACCCCCATCTATTCTCTGCCTCCCGAGTCCCAGCTGATCGAGAGGAAATGGGGATTTTGCAGTAACCTTCCCCTGGAGTGGAGAGGGAATGGAGATTTTACAGTATCTGTCCCCTGCCATGCCCACCAAGCCACATCCACAGAACCAGTAGTAAAAAAAACTTGAATCCCACCACTGATCTAAAAGGCTTTCTTACTGCTTCTCCATCTTCTTCTTTTCCTTTCATTAGTAAGGAAAAGAGGAGAAGATTTGTTTTTCTCCTTGCCAATTCTAACTTGATGATAGATAGATCCGTATCTGACTGGACGTGACTGAAGAAAACTAATTTGTCGATTGTGCGGGCTAAAATTGTAAAGCATCTTCAAGAATTATCAATAGCTTTATCCAAATTGTCCTGTAGCTCCATAGCAGTAATGGGTTTCAAATTTTTTTATTACCAGTTCTGTGGGTGTGGCTTGATGGGCATGGCTTGGTGGGCATGGCAGGGGAAGGATACTGTAAAATCTCCATTCCCTCCCCAATCCAGGAGAAGGTTACTAAAAAATCCCCATTTCCTCCCTTATCATCTGAGACTTGGGAGGCAGAGAATAGATGGGGGCAGGCTCAGTCAGAATTTTTACTACCGGTTCTCCGAACTACTCAAAATTTCTGCCACCGGTTCTCCAGAACTGGTCAGAACCTGCTGAAACCCACCTCTGCTCCACAAGAGAATCGTTCCTTACCCATTGCTCTTTTGAAAAATCTTCTCCCACTGTTTACATCACCCCCCTCCCCAATTTCTGCTCAGCTATGAGAATCCACATCTTTAGGAATCCCCATTGCTATTGTTGGCTGATACACTGCAGTGTTTTTTTTTTAGTCCCTGCAGGAGTTTTTTTCAGACAAGTCATATCCATGTTATCAGTGGTGGGTTCCTCCCAGTTCGGTCCGGTTCGGCCGAGCCGGTAGCGGTGACGATATGACGTCACCGAACCGGTTCTCCCCCACCCGCCCTCCCACCCCCCCACCTCCCCACGTTATTCTTACCTTTTATTTGGTCCCACCCCCAATCTATTGCTGCCTCCTGAGTCCCAGCTGATGACTAGAGGGGAAAAAAACTGTTTAAACTCTTGCCGCGGGGCTTCAAAGGGCCGTCCTATAGCTGATCAGTATTAAAAGCAAACAAATGAGTCGGGTCGTAAGTGCGAGGACTGGTCGTAAGTGCGAGGACCTTCCAGAAATGACTCTGACCAGCTAGCCACGCCCACCTAGTCACATGACCTCCAAGCCACACCCACAAAATAAGCCACGCCCACAGAACCGGTAGTAAAAAAATTTAGAACCCACCCCTGCATGTTATGTCTTCATTCACAATTGGGAGAAATTTTTTTTAATATAGTAACCTGGCAGAGTTACACTACTAGAGAGGAAAGCACTCCAGCAGTGCCTCCCAAAAATTCTTCAGCAACCCTCTTCTCTTAAAACAGAGGTTAATCCTGACTTTCAGAGCTGATTTCCGTACCAATCCTAAACAGGTTCTCCTAATCTTTTGCATTCTTTAAGTAAACTGGTACTGTGTGCAGGCCTGTTTCACCTTGATGTCCCAAAGGTGCTTTTTCAAGAAGCACCTGGACTTTCTGGCTTTTCTTTGAAGACGTTTTGCTTTTCATCCAAGAAGCTTCTTCAGTTCTTCAGAATTGCTGAAGAAGCTTCCTGGATGAGAAGCAAAACGTCTTCAAAGAAAAGCCAGAAAGTCTAGATACTTCTTGAAAAAGTACCTTTGGGACAACCATGACCCGGATGACTGAGAATCAACATAGATTTTCACCTTGAGTTTTTTTTATGTCCTCCACCCTCTCTTGGAATCTCAACATAAATAAAAGAGTCCACCTTTATGGTGTGAACAGTAAGCAGACATCCTATTAATTGTAGCATAATACAAATGATTAAAGTAGAAGGTGCTAATACAATTCCTGTTGAATTATATTTGAGTATAATAGGTAGCTGTTTTCTAACTGAACTTTCTCCCATACTTTTGGATCCGTATTCATCCTCTTGTTCTGGATGTCTTCTTCAACTGGCTTTTCCTCTTGATATTGAGCTTCATCTCTCTGCTTCCTATCTGTGGCCAGGTTGCTTTCCTCTAGCTCCATTTCTTTTCCCCCACTTAGGTAGCCTTGTCTATTGTCTCCATTGTTCTAACTTTCTCTTTCCCTACTGCCTTGCTCTTCTAATCAGTCACTTACCCTCTTTCTGCTGCATTTCCTTCTGGACTTCATCCACAATCCATGTTGCTATGTGCAAGTTTTCCTTTGACCTATCACCTGACTTCCTCTTTTTATAATCTCCACCTTACATTCCACCTATCTCTGTAAGCTTTTGTTTCCGTATTCTATTCTGTTTGATATGGTTTTTATTCCCCCAACTCTGGTAACTTTAAGTTTAATCTTTAATTCATCTGCTTCTTTCTTTTCTGGTTGTCCTAGCAATACTTTCAAAAAGAGATCAGGGTAGTTTCAATTGCTTTTCTCAGGGAGATGATGATGATGATTTGACCATGGTCCATCTAGCATTGGTGCATTGTATTCGGACTGGTAAAACGTTCTCCAGAATTTCTGATCTTTTCCAGAGTTATCTGAAGATGTATTGGACTGCTCTTTCATCCTTCTGCCTGCAGAACATTGCTCTATCACTGAGCTATGGTCCTCTGTGACCCAAGAAGATCAAAGAGTTTGTTCGTCTGTCTTCAAGATAATACGTCTAAATGTCAGCATAGCTCTACACAAATTTGATCCATTTTAATGCTTATTCTTATAAGTTGAGCTTAATGAAAAGTATGAAGATGCTTCTGTATATGATTTTTTTAATGTGCCCATATTTTTAACAATTAAGGAAGGCCGGTCCATTTCTATAGGATGAATCTTAGGATACATTGGTCCATAGTGACAGGCCTTTGGCATGATTGTTTGCTTTATTTGGTTTAGTACATCATGTGAATTCTGTCATTGCAATTTGTAAATTATATTTTGTGGCTTTGTATAATTTATGAATGTAATCAATAACGACAAATTAAACAAATCACGGTTAAAACAACATAGCTTAGTACGAAGCATTAATTCAATCTGTTTTAGACTAGGTATCCTAAGAAATACAGCAAGGCATCTTTTCAAAGCATATAATATTGATGTGCCAACAGAATTTGGCTTTACATCTATAAGGAAAGCTGTATAAAGTAACAAATTCAATTACATTTGAGTTCTTGGACTTTAAAACCCTGATAAGCAGAATTCTGCTGAGACTTCAGATGAGACAACTTATTAGTATTCCCAAACTACTGATACAAAGCATTATGCAGTTTAAAAGTTAGCAAATACTTTAAAAGATGGGGATGTGCAGCACAGATTGGGTTGAAAAAAAATTGCTTGGAGTTGGAGGCACCAGCAAAGAACATTTCTCACAAATATTAGATTCTAAAAAGCAAGCCGTTATTCATTTCACATTAAATACAGCACATTGTTTAAAAAGTGTTGCTACTTTTGATGGAGTTTTCAGTATAACATATTTACAACTGAAACTTTATTTTAAAGGTTGATAGGTTACAGTTCAATATAGAAATGACCTTTCCTTCAAAAAAAAAAAAAAGTACAAAAGTACAACAATGGTGGGGATGAGGTATGAAAGTCAAGCTACTTTTGCTTGTAGTTTTGATCCCTCTTTGATGTTGTGTATGATTGTTGTCAGGGTACAAATGAAGTTAGGATTTGCAGAGAAAGAGGAAGGGGAGATCTGAGAATGGAGCTGCTGTTTTCTCTTTACCTCACCACCCACCCATTTTAACTCTGGTATTAGAATACTTTAAAAAAAAACTTATAAAGAGCCATGATGGCACAGTGGTTAGAATGCAGCTAACTCTGCCGACTGCCAACAGTTCGATCCTACTAGCAGTTCAATCCTGCCCGGTTCAAGGTTGACTCAACCTTCCATCCTTTCCAAGGTCAGTCAAATGAGTACCAAAATTGTTGGGGGCAATATGCTGACTCTGTAAATCGCTTAGAGAGAGCTGTAAAGCATTGTGAAGTGGTGTATAAATCTACGGTCTAAGTGCTATTGCTTAATAACTACAAAAGCTTTCATTTCAATTCTTTAGGTTTCTTTTTAATGTCAATATGGTAATAAGAATCGTGCTTTTCATTTTATTCAACATGCGGCAAGAGTTTTGAATATATATAAAACCTTGCTGCATTTTCAAATGCACATATTTCGGTGAATACAGATTTTTTTCCCAAGTTGCACTGTTGACAACAGAAGAAACTCAATAACTATTTAAAGCAGAACATAAGAAAGCAGTTCTCTAAATGGGCTTTGGATGACTTTGACTATTTGGGTTAATGTACCAAAGAGCCATCAGGTGATACTGCCAATTCTGTACCTGTCGTGCCTAGATTAGAAACAATATCCCGAATGTGAAAGACTTTGTATGCCTTTTCCCTTGCCTGCTTGATTGTGTGGCATTAATAGTAAGAACCAATTTAACGCTTTGGCTTTATTTATTCACTTTCTCTTTTGCATTTGCTATACAGTTCTGAAGAATTTGATGCGCTGGCTTCCTGCAGAAGAAAGGGCATTAGAGCAGTTAGATATGTTGCTCTCCAGCAAGCAAACTGTCAGGGCTAACAGTAGGCTTGACCCTCTAATGCCTTTTTTTTAATGACAAAAGAAAAGTAAAGGTTTTTTACTATGGTTTGACAAGCCAGAAGATACAGGGTGGTTTGGTTTGTTTAGGCAGCATGCAAGTATTTTTTTCCTGCACTGGTACATCTAGACCAGGGGTGGCAAACACCGGCCTGTGGGGTGCTTAGATCTGGCCCACGGCGCCACCCTGGAAACAGTGAAGGACTGGCCCACAGTGCCTCTGCCAGTGAAAATGGAGCTTAGGAGGACTGCACATGGCCCTCCCGAGCTCCGTTTTCACTGGCAAAGAGTTGCAGGAGGTCTCCACAGACAAAAATGGAGCTTGGGAGCCAGTTTTCACTGGTAGCGTGCATGGGCCACCACATCCGCCCTCAAAATGAGTGACATCGAGCTGGCCATGCCCACCCTGGCCCCCTGAGGTCAAATACTACCCTGATGAGGCCCACAATGAAATCGAGTTTGACATGCCTGATCTAGACAATACTCATGATGAATCAGTCTCATATACCAGTTCAACACTTAGAATAACATTGAAGTTATTGAGGTTGCATGTGGTTGTCCCATGTTCCTTGTAGACATCAAAGGTTCTTGAAGTACAGTACTTGGAATGGTCTGAATAACAAGCTGTCAGGATTCAGAGAAAAACAATTTTGACACCTTCCTTGTAGATATCAAATATTCTTGAGGTACTTGGAATAGTCTGGATAGTAAGCTGTCAACATTCAAAGAAAAACAATTTTGACCAGATGTTCATTTTTGGTTATTGTTTTGAGTGTGTGTAATGGTTGAATCATTTTGTCAATTTTCTTTTTACATTTAAGAGTAAAAAGAAGCTAGCTATCTCACTGCAGTATCAGAACCTAGTGTTTGAAAATCTGTACAGCATTCCATCCCCTTGTGGACTTCTTGCTGAAAAAAGAAAAAGAAAAAAGGAACATGTAATCTATCTGTTTTAAAGAGTAGTTTATGAAGGAAGGAAATTATGAAGTGACATAGAGAGAGGAAATAAAACTGCATTTATAAAAAAGATTGGAAGCCTCTTTTTTTTCCTGTTTCTATTTTCTTTTTTAACCATTCACTATTCTTTATTTTCCTTTATTTTCTAATATTTGTATTTTACAGAATAACAGAGTTGGAAGAGACGTCTGAGACCTCTGAGGCAGGGGTGAAATGCTCCCGGTTCGGACCGGATCAACTGATCTGGTAGTAATGGCAGCGGGTGGTTCGGAGAACCGGTAACAAAAATTCCTGCCCCCCCATGTCCACCCAATCGCCCAGTCGCCTGTTTGCCGCTTCTTTTAAAAAATCATTTTAAAAGGTAAAAAAAGGGCTCTGACGATCACAGCTGACCCGCGCAATCGTCAGAGCCTTTTTTTTAACTTTTAAAAGCATTTTTTTACAACCTATTCGGCCGAATAGATTGTAAAAACATGCTTTTAAAAGTAAAAAAAAAAAAAGATCGCGCACCACAGCTGATACCCCCCCCCCCCGTGGGCTGTTCTACTTACCCCATGCTTCCTTTTGGTATGCACTGCGCATGCAGTTCAGATTTTACCACTGCTTTGAGGTCTTCTAGTCCAACCCCCTGCTCAAGTATTTCAGACAAATGGCTGTCCAGGGTCTTTTTAAAAGCCTTCAGTGATGGAGTACTCACAACTTCTGATAGCAAGCCATTCCACTGGTTTATTGTTCTCACTGTCAGGAAATTTCTCCTTAGTTCTAGGTTGCTGCTTTCCTTCATTAGTTTCCATCCATTGCTCCTTGTCCTGCCTTCTGGTGTTTTGGATACACAACCGGAGAATAGGTTGGCATCCTCTTCTTTCTAGCAGCCCTTCAAATATTGGAACACTGCTATCAGGTTGCTTCTAGTCCTTCTTTTCACCAGTTCCTGCAACTGTTCTTCATATGTTTTAGCTTCCAGCCCCCTAGTCACCTTTGTTGCTTTCTCTGCACCCTTTTCCAGAGTCTCAATATTGGGGTAACCAAAATCACAATATATTTATTTAACCTTATTATTTATTAATCAAATTTCTATACCGCCCTACTCCCGAAGGACTCAGGGCGGTGAACAGCCAAGATAAAATACAGATAATACAAATATTAAAAAAATCCCTTAAAATTATTAAATATTTTGGCCGAAACACAGATTAAAACACCCAATTTATAAAATCACACAAATTAAAAATTTAAAAGGGGAGAGTTAGGCCAGCCATTTCAACCTTGTTGAAATCTTTTTCATAGTGTGTGTGTATGTGTGTGTGTATGTGTGTGTGTGTGTGTATCTTTATGTGTGTGTATGTATGTATCAGGGTGGGTTTCACTTACCTTGGTACTGGTTCTGCTTCTGCTTCTGCTCATGCGCAGAGCGTATTGATGATGTCCGGGCAGGTGGGTGGAGCCTTTCACCACTGCTGCTATTGATTTATCCGAGCCGGGGTGAACTGGTAGCAATCCACCACTGGTATGTATGCATTTGTGTGTGTGCGTATGTGTGTATAAAATGTATTGTGCTCTAGGTACCATTAATTCCAGTTAATATGATTGGTGGGTAAAAATGATGGAAATTGTTTTTTTTTAATACTTTATTGACTTTATATACATACATAAAATATAGTAACATTTCTTTTTAACATCGGATATGCAGCGTTTATACATGAATACATGATGTGTACCTGGTGTCATTTATGCTGTTTATTGCTATTTAGTTACCACACCTTTTACTCCTTCTTTGATTTTATCATTCATCCATTCATACCACCTTCCCCACACAGTATGATAATCTGAGTTCTCATCATTATTTATTTCGTGGGTTAGTTTGCTCATCTCTGCGCACTCCAGTATTTTCCTAATTATAAGTTCTTCTGGTGGCAGGGCTTTCTCTTTCTAGTATTGTGCGTATGCCAGTCTGGCAGCTGTAGTTATATGTATTAGTAGGTAAATCTTTTTCTTTCCATACCCCTTCTTTACTATTCCCAGGAGAAATATTTCCGGTGTCGATTCAATATCTTCTCCAATTATTTCTTGTAAATGATGGAAATTGTTATCTAAAACATCTGGAAGGTCCAGGTCAAGGAAACCTGATGGGAGGAAGGGTTGTACTTTCAGACTTGGAAGATTGATTTCAGCGACACAGGACAAACCAGATAGGAATCACAACCAGATGAGCTAATCACAACCAGATGAGCTAATTCTACTTTACTGTAAAGCTACAAAATCTTGCAAGTCTGAAAATACAATCACCACCCCTTTACAGCCCAAGAAACTAGAGACAGTCTCTTTGAGCCTCTTGCCCATATCCATTTGTAGGTTATGTTATCTCTTATCTGACTGTTACTTTGACAGCATCTCTGTCTGTTCTCCTAAGGTCTTTCCCACATACCATTACAATAGGCCAGTTAGGCTGGATATACTCCAGGTGCCTTCCCTTAAATGTTATCACCAAGTGATAACCCCTTCAAGGCCTGGGGTAAGGTGAGACTGGAGCCCAGGACTCATGTTTAGGATTCTTGATGGTTTTAGAGTAGGTAGGTTAGGACACTGGGGTTTGATTTTAGATGTTGGTTTTATTGCTTTCTTTGGTTGTATTACAGTTTTGTAATACACCCGGTGTGGTGACACATAAGCTGGGTGGCCATACAAGCCTTTTAAATAAATAAATAAAAACAAACTGATTTCATGGGAAATATTGAAACATTCTTGGAGCCATACATATGGCTTTGTGGAAATAGCTAGCTTTAGGACCAGATGTTAACATTTCTGTTCTCAATAATATATCCAAGCCAAGGAGCATTCTTCAACTTGGTACTTTTTTTAGCTGTACAAATGGAGTCAGCAATGAGAGCTGCATTTTCATCTGATGGGGTCATAGCTGGTATACTTGGTATGACCTTGTCTGATGAATCTAGACACAATTTTTTACACTCTAATTATATCCAAATTAAGCTACTGTCCAATGTTCTTCTGTTAGGGACAATAAGACCAACCCAGCAGTGGTGCTGATGTGGTAGAATTGCTTCCAAGTGAGATCTGTCAAATATTGATGTTACATTCTTTCAAGCAGTTGGTTGAAAATGCATTATTTGAGAATGCCTAACTAACATTTATTTTATTTTATCTTATCTTTCCTAAAGTATGTGGTGATTTAAATTACTGCTGTCTTGCCACAATCCATTCTCCCAAGCATAGACATACATACATTCAATCAGTATAGTCGGTAATCTCAAAGTAGCACAGTGATTCTCAGTGCTTATCTTCACAACAAACCTGAAATAACCCTAAAGCCAGAAAAATACTTGGTCTTCATGTCACAGTTGAAATAGGATCTCTGCAATCCATGTCTGAGCCTTTTTTCAGCTAAATTTCATTTTCCCAACCAATTTATTCCTCTCTCCTCACAAAATCCCACGTTTTCCACATGTTTATGGATCTAGTACATACTGTCTTATTGTCAAGGCTACAATTTTTTACATGGTTAGTAATTAGTCAAAAAGCCACTGAACTCCAAACTTAAATTGGTTTAGTTTCTAATCCTGCTCACCTAGTGACATTCTAATATCCCCAAGTCAGCGGTGGGATTCACGTAATTTAACAACTGGTTCTCTGCCCTAATGATTTCTTCCAACAACCAGTTTGCCAAACTGCTCAGAAAGTTAACAATTGGTTCTCCCGAAGTGGTGCGAACTGGCTGAATCCCACCACTATCCCAAGTGCCCTCAAAGGCTACAAGGTGAAAAGAACTGACCAACCTGTAGGAGAAATCAACAAGCTGAAATAAAATACAAGTTGAATGTATAAAAAACAAGCTGAAATAAAATAAATAGTCACTAGCTCCCTCACAACTGCACCCATTGTGACTTTTAAGAACTTACTTGTATACTTCAACTCCCAGAATTCCCTAGAAAACTGGCTGGGGAATTCTGGGAATTGAAGTCCACAGGTCTTAAAGTTGCCAAAGTTGGACACCCCTGAACTTAGTCACTAATGAAACTATCTTTTATACAGAATCGCATATACATAGTTATATGGGTGAAAGTTCTTTGAACATCCCTTTAGCAGAATATAAAATACACACCTCAATACTCGGATATAAATGTTTATGTATTTTATGCATTTACTTTAGATAAGAAAGTTACATCCCAGGGAACGAAGGCATATATATAGCTACAAAACACCTAGAGTGGAAGGAAAAAGGATTATTTCCAATCTTTATGTTTAAAAGAAGCAATCGTTACAAATCCTCTTTTCTTGCTACCTTTCATAGTTTTTCAGATCATGAAAGAAGGAACTCACCCTCAAAAAAACCACCCTGAAATTCTAAATATGGTTTTTAGAAGGAAGCCAACTGAAGATGATTAAATTTACTGTAGAGTAGACATACATGAAAAGCATTGCTTAGAAAAAATTATAATTCAGTCTAGATACTCTTTAAATATCAATATAGATTATAAAACTGAAGGGAAACAATAATAAGGATATAATAAATAATACTAGAATATGATATAGTGGTATACTAGATTCTGTAACCATTAGGTTCCTGTAATACGTATTATTCCTTTCTATTTGTATCTCCTCTACAAACATATTGTTATTAGGCCTCTGTAATGTATCTGGTATTTGTCAAACGTATGTCCCTGCCATTTGACCTGAACTCATATCAATCTATCTAAAAGCATGGTACGTATCTCAGTTGGAACTACAGCCATCAACAAAGGGATAATTTACACCTCAGGCCTAATTTATGTTTGATCTGGATAAACTCCTGCTTTCCAGAGCCAGGGGGCCAAAGTGGCCAATTGAGTAAACAAAGAAATGCTTAAGATAAGACTAATTGGGGAAGTTTCTATTCCCCCTTGCAGAGCAACAAGGAATACACAAACCTAAATTAGGAGCCCAGAATTGGGTACTAAGCTGACGTCTCTGAGGGTATAAAAGGACGCCATACCTTCCCCAAGGTGTGGCTATCTCCTTGCATACATTGTATCTGTATGTTCTGGATATAGTTCCACCCAGTATTTTGTTTTTGGCCATAAATAAAATCTGTTGGTTTTTTTTGCAAGCCTCGTCTTGAGTCTCTCTCTTTGGCATTCTGGTGACTCAAGTGTATTTTGGGACCTTACATTTCCTTAATATTATGGTAAAGAACTAATATTTTATATTTCTCCAGTGAAAGAAATAACCAGGTTGCCAACTGAAGAAGCAGGGAAAACCACAATCTAACACAAGTCTTGCTACCACAAAGTGTGCAGCCTTGGGGGTGGGGGAGAGTCCTAGATTGTGTCTAGCCTTTATTTATGTATATATTTTTCTACAATTCTTATCTCACCATATTCCATAAGACACTTGGAGCAATTAACAATAACATATAATATAAACAGTTAAAATCATAAAAACCTAAAGTCAGTGTGGTATGAAGAACTGAAAATATGAAGATTTTGATTTCTTTTCCTAAAAGCAGAAGGCATTTGCAGCTAAGTGAATCCTAGAAAACTAATTCCATAATTTGGGAGCAACGCAGCACAAAAGGCTATCTCAGGTGTGCCTAACAAACTAAACACACAAAATGGAGGAATCTTTCACTTTGTGAAGGCTTTTAAATGAAACGTAATAATGTCAGACAGATTGAGTTAACCAGATAAACCCTTCGGATGATTAGATTCTCAACCATTGAAAGTTCTAAATTATTATTTAAATTGCTCCTAGTGGGCAGGACAGGTTTTTCTTAACAGACAAGCTTTTATATTACTGCAGAGGTTCCATAGGTTCAGTATATCAGAAGGTCTTATTGTATAGCAGTGTTTTTCAAATTTGGCGATTTTAAACTCTGTGGACTTCAATTCCCAGAATTCCCAATCAGCATATGAGAGTTGAGGACTACACGTCGTAAAGTTGCCAAGTTTGAAAAACACTGTGTATACCATAGCAATTTTCTGCAATCTCATATGCCTCCAGGCATGTAATGATTGCAACTTCTAGAATTGGTGAAATATACATCTGGAAACATCTAATTGGGGAAGGCTGATCTGCTTTCTTTCTTTCTTTCTTTTTACATTTTAAATGTTTAAGATAGTCATTGTCTCAAGAAAACCAAGGAAAGCATATTCCTTTACCAAACATGTGTGAAGAAATTATATATTAATACAAATCCAGTAATTTCTACATTAGACTCCTTTCTGTTCTTGCTTCAGTGAACAAACTATTAAATTCAAGGAAAGCTTTTGTATTCATTATTATCTCCTATTGTACACAAAGCTTTCCTTTCATTTGCTCCACTCCTTTTTCCTAATTATGTTACATGTTGTTGTTGTGGCTTTTTCTTAATTTCTTTTTGGTTTTGCTACTGAATTTTTGGCCCTTCATGCTGCCGATAGTAGTCTTTTCTATCATAGGGAAGAAATATTATCAGAAAAAGCATCATTTCCAAAGTGTTGTTTAAGTTGAAGGCATATTAATTTGTTTTATATTCATTACATTTCCTAGTTTGTATAATTATAGATAAATTTTAAAATGTTACGTCAGTCTAAAGAAATACTATGCATGTTAATACAGAAATAAGCCCTAAGAATGTAATAGAGGTTAATCCCAAATAAGAATGTAAAGCATTATAGCCCTGGTGGTGAATTAATATTCTCTTGAGTTACACCAATTCTTTAGGCACATATTCCAATACCTAGACAGTCCTTCTGCAGAGCTGATGAATCTTCGTAAACTTTGTTGCCTGAGATACTTGTGGACAGAGTTAATCCATGCTAAACTTGTAACATTGTGCATAAAAAGGATCATGTAAATTGCCCATCTGGCATCTTGAAGGTCTTCTTGTTCTTTTGGAAAGATGGAGATACTGCTCCTATTCTTTAGCTGTGGAGAGCTTAAAGCCACTGCTTTTGTCCAAGCAGAGAGTAGGATCTCACTAGATCTGACTGTCAATGATGAGATGCTTGATGCTTGATGGTATCTTAGAAATAGAAATAGAATAACAGAGTTGGAAGGGACCTTGGAGTTCTTCTAGTCGAACCCCCTGCCCAGGCAGGAAACCCTACACTACTTCAGGCAAATGGTTATCCAACATCTTCTTAAAAATTTCCAGTGTTGGAGCATTCACAACTTCTGCAGGCAAGTTGTTCCACTTATTAATTGTTCTAACTGTCAGGAAATTCCTCCTTAGTTCTGTTGCTTCTCTCCTCGATTACTTTCCACCCATTGCTTCTTGTTCTACCCTCAGGTGCTTTGGAGAATAGCTTCACTCCCTCTTGTTTGTGGCAGTCCCTGAGATATTGGAACAGTGCTATCATGTCTCCCCTATCTTTCTTTTCATTAAACTAGACATACCTAGTTACTGCAACTGTTCTTCCTATGTTTTAGCCTCCAGTCCCCTAATCATCTTTGTTGCTCTTCTCTGCACTCTTTCTAGAGTCTCAACATCTTTTTTACATCGTGGCGACCAAAACTGAATGCAATATTCCAATGCGGCCTTACCAAGGCATTATAAAGTAGTATTAACACTTCACGTGATCTTGATTCTATCCCTATCTATATTCTATCTTAATCCAGAATAGCGTTTGGAATCTCTGTCTTTGAAATTGCAAATCTCATCTTGTTTCTTTCATTGTGCTTAGGAAGCATCTGGGTTAAGGTTGAGGAGACAGTGTGATTCTGCTGACATGTCCATGTTTGGCAAGTAATTTGTTATCTCCTGGCCTGTTTCTCCTGTATCTTTTTGTCAGTTACCTCTTCTAATGAGCTTCACCCTGCATATCTTCGAGTAGCAGGGCATTAGGCCTGAGCCTGCTGTATTTATAATATTCATATGGTTTCCAATTTTTTTGGGGGGGGGAGGGGCGCAGCCTGATCTTTCTAAGAATTAATCACACATGACTGAGGAATGAGCTCAGATGTAAAAGTGACACCCAGATTGCTAAATTGAAATATTCGTGAAATAAAAGGACTGCATCTTTATAAATCACAGCAATGCTATTGATTCTCTCTCTTTTTGTTCTTGTTACATTTCCAAAATGGACTCATAAATCTGTATAAGGCAAAACAACACAGTGAGGGAACTAATTCGTTTTCTATTTGCATGGGTTTCCCATTTGGTTTTCCACGTGTTCCCTAATTGGCGAATACATTGTCAAGATGGACAACTATTTGAAACTAGTATTTCAGTTTTAAGAACATGCATTGATTGCCTAGATATTTCCTATTCATAAGCTTGAAAGCTTCTTGATGTTTAAATGCTGAAAAAAATGTGTATTTTATTCATACTTTGACGGACGGAATAATGTAAGAGTGCTGTGCTTTATAAAAAATACATTTGAAACTATAAGGCTATTTTGTATGTGACAAATTTCTGACACCGAAGTCACTTCCACATAGAAACCTGAATATCAATCACTACATTAGCCAAATGTGCATGCTTGTTTTTTGCAGAGCATACATGCTCTAGAAAGTTGAATTTAATGTGACAAATATGTACAGAGCAAAATGCATGTCTATGATCCACACATACAGCTGTCAGATGTCATTGCTTGCTATTTCATAAATGGAAAGCATTTTATTAACTTTTCAAAAGTGATGTGCCCAGTACAGTAATACCAACATTCTTATAATAAATAACTTTGGTTATAAAATTAAACACAACGCCCAATCATTCTGTATAATGATGCAACAGTGAAAAAAGCATGTACGTAAACATAATCTCTTTAATCTTAAATGGCCTAATCATTTGAAAGAAAAAGGCAGTTTCATGTTAATGGGCCACAAATTGATTTAGCATGTAGTTAAACTGGCAATAGGTAAAGCAATCCTGCAAAGGTGACAAAATTAGAAATGAATCGATAAGCAAATAGAGAGAAGAGTTTAAAATATTTTTCAGCAAGCCAAGATTTAATCTGCCAGGCAAAACAACAATATATTATATGCATCAAATGCAAGTAAGAAGAACCATTTTAGGAGAGGATATATTATCACAGGGGCTAATTGATTAAACAGTTATAAGTATCCCAGATCTTTTTCCAGCCATTTATAAGATTTTCTTCATTTTCAAAATAATAATAAGAAATAACAGGAGTCAAGAAAATTGAAGAAAGTGACAGAGGGGCTATTTCTAGCTGCACAAGTCCAAGTCCAAGTCTGTATATGCATTTAAGAACAAATGCATATACAGCCAGAATTGAGAAGACAGCAACAGACAGCAAGGGCTGCCTCTGCAAAGAAGCTGAAAAAATAGTAGACTACCTTGTTAGCTGCTGGAAGAAGATCACACAGAGGGATTACAAACAATGGCAGAGCAAAGTAGCAACAATGGTGCGTTGGAAAATCTGCAAGAAGTATCACTGTAAGCAAGAATTAGTGTAGACACAAAATAGACAAAGTAATAGAGAATGAAGACGCTAAAGTGCCTTGGACTTTAGAATTTAAACTGCTACATAATGCCCCAGGCTTAACAATTGTTGATAAAAAAAAAAAAGACAAAAATGTCTGGACTGCGGACACTGCAATACCTGGAGACAACGGAAGAGAAAGAACTAGACAAAATCAGAAAGACCTCAGAATAGAAGTCAAACGACTGGGCCTAAAGAAAGCAAAAATAATACCAACAGTGATGGGAGTCTTGGATGCAACTCCAAAACATCTGGAACAATGTCGGCATTGGCAAAATCACCATCAGTCAATTGCAAAAGGCAGATTTATTTATAACGGTTTACATCCTTACAATATCTTTAACACCACTGAAGAAGAACATCTGCCTAGCCCAAGTCTTTGGGAAGGGCTCAGTAGATGGATAAAAATGCCAAATCTTGTCTAAACATCTGACCGACTGTGCGACGAGCCATGATAATAGTTTCATTGAATGAGTGTTGCTTTATTTTTTTTAAAAAAAGCAAAACATTGTTCTTTTTGTGTAACTTTCTTTTCACTGAAATTATCTGAAGTTACAGACGGATGCATCTTATTTACTCTGCCTCCATATCATGACAATGTCTCTGGTTTAACTGGATTATCCTCTAATGGTTTGATTCAGAGAGAATTCTACCAAAGGGCAAAAAGGTCACTTTGCACATATTATTCTGACTCCCTTATAATTCTGCGACCTAATTACATCCACTAAAGGGTACGGCTGTTCTCACCTTTCTGACAAATAATGTTATAAAACCAGAAACCTCTGTGGTTATTCATATGGACTGAATTATATGTCTGGGATTTAAAACATTTGTTTTAAACTCCCCGTTACAAGGGAAAATGGTAGCTTGCCACATTATCACCTCTCCAAAATGAGTGGAGTGATGATTTGTAAGCTAAGTTCTTGTGGTAAACGATTCAAAAGTGCAGCGATAGCAACCTATCAGCTTCTTTTAAAAGGCAGCAGAATCAACAGCAAGTTTTGCAGAGCCCTCAAATTGATGCATGTATTATGGCATCAATCGGAGTTACACAACCGAGAACCGCAGGGCATGTGCCTCCCCGAAGTCTGTGGCTCCAAAAGTTGCCCAATTGTGGATTTTAATGAAGCTAGAGGGGAAAATACTAATTACAGGGGCACTAATTAGATCAGTTATTATAGCTTAAATTTTAGTTAATTTCTACTAAGTAAAAAAAAAATGTGAGAACTACTTCAATATAGTGTTAAAGCATTAGCAACAGCACTTAGATGTATATACCGCTTCACAGTACTTTACAACCCTCTCTAAGCAGTTTACAGAGTCAGCATATTGCCCGCAACAGTCTGGGTCCTCATTTTACCCACCTCGGAAGGCTGGAAGGCTGAGTCGACGTTGAGTTGGTGAGAATTGAACTGCCAAACTGCTGGCAGTCGGCAGTCAGCAGAAGTAGCCTGCAGTACTGTGTTCTAATCACTGTGCCACCACAGCTCTTAGACTAAAAACCAGGAGACTGTGGGTTCTAGTCCCATCTTAGGCACAGAGCCAGTTGAATGACCTTGAGCCTTTCAGGTTCTCTCAGTTTTAGAAGGAGGCAATGGCAAAACACTTTTGAAAAGCTTTGCGAAGAAAACTTCAGGGACTTGTCCAGGCAGTCTCTGAGAATCAGATATAACTAAACAGAAGGGGGGAAAAAGAAAGAAATCCTAAAATTGGCTTCACTTTATTTGCAGACCCGCTTATTTTGGGTAGAATGGCTTTGGCGTTATCATTTAAAGAGCAATCATAGTCTTCACCGCTCGTAACGCAGAAAAATAATAGTTGTTGTGCAGTTGCTAATTTTGAGGTGCCACAATTTCTTCTTTTTTTCTTTCAAATTATATACTACCATGTTTCCCCAAAAATAAGACCCTGTCTTATATTTTTTTGGAACCCTGAAATAAGCGCTTGGCCTTATTTTCGGGGAGGTCTTATTATTTTGGGGTGTGTGGAGCAAGATAGGGCTCCTCTTGCCATCTTATCTGATTTCCAACTCTATGTTTAAATATTTTCGAGGAGGGCTTTTTTTAGGGGGGAGGCTTATTTTAGCGAATGCACTCAAAAGCTCAATTGGGCGTATTATCAGGGGATGTCTTATTTTCGGGGAAACAGGGTATGTGGGTCATGGGACTGGTCTAAAATGCATGCAGTGTCTCAGCTTTAAAGGCAAAAAGGCCCTTTATCATGCGTATATAGCATCTGGTTGCTACTCCTTAAAGCAGCTGCATCTTTTCCTAAGATCAAATGGCTGCTCTCCTCAGCTGCACAATGATCCTCAAAGAGACATGCTTGGTTTAAGAAACTGTAGATCTGCTGCATTCGAACACACACACAGGGTCTCCTGAGCATCTTTTGTCTTTGACTCTGAAGCTTCAAGGACCACATTAAAATGAATCTGATCATCCAGATCTCTTTGCTTCATCCAGTCTAAAAAGCCACACAGAAGTATTTCTTCTAAAATGAGAAATCCAGAAGTCCAGTTCTGCACTCAGGCAGACAAACTTTCTGGATCGAAACAGCTGCTACCAGTATAGACACATGAAATTCTGCAAAATATTATGCAATGCTAAAGTGAAATCTACTGCAATATTAACCATCCCTTTAGGCTGAAGGACATTGGCAAGTGAATCCAATTTGAAGACATTATATATCTTCTATGTTTCAACGCGCATCTAATCTAGCTTAGTATAACCACAGGACAGAATACAGCTAATGCAGTATATCATCAATCAGCATGGAGGCATATCTGCAAGTAGTTCCACTGTACAGCCATATCACTCATCCATTTTTTTTCTCATCTTGTCCGGAGGAGACTGTTGTTCTATTGTGTTACAGGTGGGTTCATATGCAAAATTTGAAAAGTCCGTTTGTTGTACTTGCCTGCCCATTTCAATAGGCAAATATTAGAAGTAATGCTAATGTATATGCTGTTTGTATAACCCCCCCCCAATTAATCACATTCTCATATTATTAGCCACACTGTAATCCCTGTAAGTCTCCCAGCCCACCTGATTAGGGGTGTCCTTTTGGAAAACTTGATGTTATGAAGTTAGTACCGTCTTTCCCCAAAAATACGACCTACCCTGAAAATAAGTCCTAGCCTGATTTTTTTTGGGTGGGCCTAATATACACCCACCCAAAATATATCCCTAGTGCCGCATAATGGGAAGAGCTCCCGTTATTTGTCCCAGCTTCTGCCAACCTAGCTGTTTGAAAACACGTAAAAAATGGAAGTAGAAAAATAGGTAACAGTGCGCCTTTGCCGTTTAGTCATGCTGGCCACATGATGATGGAGACGTGTTTGGACAGCACTGGCTCTTCAGCTTTGAAACAGAATTGAGCACCGCTCCCTAATGATAAGCACATATGTGTGAGAGGAACCTTTACCTTTAATATACGCCTTACCCAGGGGTGAAATGCTCCCGGTTTGGACTGGATCGCCTGATCTGGTAGCGATGGCGGCGGGTGGTTCGGAGAACCGGTAGCAAAAATCCCTGTGCCCCCCCCCATGCCCAGCTGAGCCGCACGATCATGAGGATTTTTTTTTAACTTTTCAAAGCATTTTTTCTATAACCTCTTCCGATAAAAAAAAATGCTTTTAAAAGTAAAAAAAAAAAAGCCTCTGATGATCGCGTGGCTCAGCTGGGATCATCAGAGGCTTTTCAAAGAATTTTTTTCTGCAACCTCTTGGCCGAAGAGGTGGTAAAAAAAAATGCTTTGAAAAGTCTCTGACGATCCCAGCTGAGTTGCTTGATCGGCAGAGAGGTCAGGCAACTCAGGCAAATCAGGCAACTCAGCTGAGATCATCAGAGAGGCTTTTTAAAAAATACCTCTCTGCCGATCAGGCAAAAAAGCTCTCTGCCAATCAGGCAACTCAGCTGAGATTATCAGAGAGGTATTTTTTAAAAAGCCTCTCTGATGATCCCAGCTGACTTGCCTGACCGGCAGAGGCTTTTCAAAGCATTAGAAAAAATGCTTTGAAAAGTTTTTTTTTAAAAAAAAGTTGGCCACGCCCACCCAGTCACATTACACCCCCCACCAAGCCACACCCACAGAACCGGTATTAACAAATTTTACATTTCACCCCTGGCCCTACCCCCAAAATAAGCCTTCATGTAGGGATGGGCGTGGCCAGCACAGGAGGCAGCCCTTCCCTTCCCCAGTCACTTCATGGCTGCTTGGCCCCTTAACCGCGGCCTGTGGATCAGCTGATCTAGCGAGGGCCAGGAGTTCTGTCTCTCCAGGTGCCTGAAGATATTTCCAGCACACTTTTGCTAGCCCCAGCCCTGCCCAGGGCACCACGCAACCTTGCAGTTGAGGGCCCCTCTCTTCTGCAGCTCACTTTGTTGCTCTGTAGCAGGCGGCGGCCACGGTAGTATAATTTATAATTTCTCACTCCTAAACCTAAAGGTTTCTTCATACCTTGGCTCTGTTCAGCAGAGATTATTTTGTTTCAGGAGACTCAGTAGCCTAATTTCATACAGATCAGCTGTAAATGCAATGTGCAGCAAATACTCTTTTTTTATCACAAAGGCAAAGGAACCGAGCATATTCACATAATCGGAAATATTTCAATGACCTCTCATACAGGAAAAATGAGAACTAACCCTGTCATTGTGCTATAAATGAGAGTTACGGCCTGCTTGGTGTATTGTACTGTGTTTCACTTAATCAAAATACGTGAACTGAACTGAATTTTATTGTTCAACCTCAGGGAATGTTCTGTTAAATGGAATACAGACATGGGAGGTGACACTGTGTCCTGCTTACTGATGGAAAAGGCATTCCCTCTGCATCTTGCATATTAGGAATATATTCATATACTTCATTTCAGAGCAACTTATGCATTCAACCCAGGCACCGGTGTCAGCTCCTTGATATTCTAAGCTGCTGAAGGGATTAATCATCCCGTTTGACAAAGAGAGTGCAAACAGTGGAAGAATGCGAACAAATATGAACAAATGCTGGAAACAACTACTCTTTGATTTTTAGTTTGTGGCTGGGAAGAATAAGTTCAAATTTAGATGTAATCCTGAGCTGGCCATGGTCCCTGGTAGGAAGCTGACTACTCTGAATTATAACTACGAGATCCAGCTGCAAATTTCTGATCCTCCACTAGATGGCACCCAAGAGAATTCCACTCGGATTTTTGCAGCCCAGATCTGCTAGGTCTTCCTGAGGGATGATTGACATTAAAGAGGGATATTCTGTTTTAGGAGTGCTCTGAATACATTAACTGGAGAATCTCAGGAGAGCTGACCACGAATGCTTTTTACCTACTTAGTCTGGAGTGCATAACAATTTGACTGCACCTTGCTTGTCAGCTCTGGCCCTTCTTATTCACCTGTCACAGTAATCAGATAAGTGGGTTCTCCCTGCCAGGGTGGCACTTCTCCTTTAGAATCCATTATCTGCTGGGGCATCTACAGAGCATAAGGAGAGTCCTAAAGCTGCATTTATTTTTGGGAATCAATCTTCTAAGGAGTTAAGACCGACGGTTTCTTTTAAAGAGTTGAATGCATGATTTGAATGCATGTTGTTCTGTTGTTTGGCTTTTATTAGTTATTAGTTGATTAATTTAAGTTATATTAACCGATGTTTTATGAATGTTGTAAGCTGCCTTGAGAGAATTATCTCACCTTATAAACTTTTATTGACTTCTTTAGGCACACAAGCCAATGGAAAAGTGGTGCACAAAACCAGCAGGAAACACAGATTTCTGCAGACATCGGTTTCCTAAGGTTGCTGTAAGCTGCTTGTTTCTCATGCTGAAACTGTCTAAAAATGAAGCCAGCTCAATCACAGGTCTTTGAAGACCTTCCTTCACCAACTCCTCCTGATACTTTCACCAATATCCATCATTAGGTTAGCGAAAAGAATTTAAAAATCCATCTAGTTTTACCAGTCTTCTTGCCTGCGGGAGAAACCAGCAAAACAGAATTATAGGAAAATGGAAAGCAGAACTAACTAAAATTCTGCAAAAGGGGAACTGACTCATTGTTCACATGAACTATTTCTAGTTCATATTTAGCGGGTGTGTAGAGACATGCCAACAAGGACTCTCATTTTGATGCAGATTCCCAGTGCTGTTTTTTTTTTTTCAGTGTTATCCTACTTATTTGCTAAAGAAATTAAATTTACCATGACTGGTAATCTGCTAAGCATGCCTGCACATCCTATTCCTCTGTGACATTTTTTTTTTCAGAGTTGTGGTAGTAGCATATTAGTTCCATCCTCAGCAACTGAGCTCTCCTGTCCAGTTTCAAATATGAGAATGTCATTGCTCACTGAAATATACAATAGCTTGTCAGAAGCAAGGAAAATGCAATGTAACCTCTATATCTGCTTAACCAAGCACTTCTCCCTCATTAACATTCGGATTCTAAGCACGCCTTCTACTTTGCTTAACCTACATAGGTAGACAAGTACAGACAATAAAGCTCCTCTGATAGATACCTTCTTAAAACTTTCTCCTTCGGGATAATCTAGGCTTCTTCTGGCAAAAAAACTATGTGGATGCCCAACAGATGGGAATGAACCTGGAAACGACACAGATTATGTGTCAATTTCAAAAGGTATCTACTAGGTGACTAAATAATTTTAAAATCCATGAGACGTGAGCAGGGATTCAAGTAATTTAACAACCGGTTCTCTGCCCTAATGATTTCTTCCAACAACCAGTTTGCCAAACTGCTCAGAAAGTTAACAACCGGTTGTCCTGAAGTGGTGCAAACTGGCTGAATCCCACCACTGGATGTGAGGTCCTTCAGGCCCATCTCAGTTGAATTGTCCCATCTCTGTTTAGGCTTTCTGGAGGGGGATTCCACTGTTGGAAAGAGATATTGCTACAGGCTGATGGACACCATGAGGAAATTACTAATAATAGGCAATTCCCCTTTTGAGGTCAATGTCCTTTCTCTGATCTTAGAGGGGAATCTTCATGAATTTTATAGTCTCTGGGGCATGCTCAAGGGAAAATAGGATTGCAGCCAAATACGTATTTCTATTTAAAATGCACATTTTACATTTTCTTTAAGAGAAAGATTGCATGGGAACAGTATTAAATCAGTGGATAACTATGTTCCAATCCATGCGTTAGCTCGGGAGGTATGAATTGAACCAATTCAGATTAAAATTCCTAAACCTGAACTGCCACTTGCATCTCAAGCTAAACAACAACTAAACGAACTTGAGCAACAACTCAAACCTAAAATGCCTTGACTAAAGGACAAATATTTGAGAGCTGACCTCGTGTTACTTCACAGCAGCTTCGTTCATTCCACACTCGCAATAATAAACATTTTAGAATCCATAGACTGTGACCTACTCAGCATTTCACATTAAGTGATAAAGCTTTGGTGTTAGGAAGAATTAAAGAGAGGATGTGATTGGCAAACATATTTAACCCTACCCAACCTTTTCAACTTAATAGTGGTCCTGGCAGCATTAAAAGCAGATCTCAGGAGAATTATAGTGATATATTAAAAGCTTTGGAGAATTCATAATGGTAAAGAGATGATTGCTTCCTCCTTTTCTGTTGAAACACTGCCCATTAGGATATATGACAACCTGTGATCAAAGTAAATGAAAGTAAAATATTGCCTTTTCTTTCTTTTTTTTTATCTGAGGTCAAATGAATTTCCTGTATGCCTTCCTGATTCTAAAAAAGTATCATTTGGAACTTTTAATTATTTCATTGTTGATTTTGGACTATAATACACTAATCCATATATTTCTATATAACAATGTGGGGATCAGCTGTATTCTTATAGCTTACAAAGAAAAATGTCTGCATAATTCTTTTCAAATATGCAGAATAAAGAAAAAAGAGGCCAATTGAGTACTAAAATAAATTCTGGTTTAAAACATTACGAGCAAGAGATAAATTTGCTTTCCAACCTCAGTTATGGATGGAACAGATTCAGTTTACTTTGAATCTATATAAATAAATATGTAAATATTTGTTTGTTCAAAATCTTAAATCTCTGAAAGTTCTTCACCTATTGCTTTGAAATTTTGTCACAACGTTGCATTCGAATACGTGCGTGTTTTTATATACCTATATTATGTAGATGTCACACCTGTGACAGGTAAAAACATGCTTTTTTGAAAATCAGCGCCATCTTTGGATGTAAAAGCAACACACGCTATACTAAATATTTTACGATTCCATTTCAATGTTTCCGATTTACGATCCATTTACGATTTCCAAATTTCCAATTTTACGATTCCATTTCAATGTTTCCGATTGCATTGTTAAATTGAATTTTCATAGATTTTGATTTATTTTCATTTTGATTTAATTTAATTATTTCATGCGTCATTGCGTTGGAATTGAGCTGTGTCGTATCCCTCTGTAGCTCAGGTCACGCCTACTTTGCCTCCATCCCACCAGTCTTTTCACTCGGTAGATTGGATTCAGACCTGAGTTGCCTTTCTCTACGTTTCTTTTTGGACTTTAACGTCGCAGCACCACAATGGCAGGCGCGAGCCGGGTCTTTTTCCCTCAGTGCCGCCGCCGCCAAACCCACAAGCAAAATGGTGGGAAATGTCAACCGCCGTGAAGCGTCCTCCCGACTAACAGAGTATGCCATACCTTTGGCAGGGACCCCGATGCTGCCTGTGGTGCAGAGAGCTGCGAAGGTGAAGGCGGTTATACCGGCAAGCCGGGAAACCAGCTCTTACACCCACAGCAAAGTATCCTCGGAGGCATCCGAAGACAAATCTCAGGATGGCTGCTGGATTCAAATTATTTGTCGGCGGCCAGCGTCCCGGAGCCCCAGGAACGCAAACTCACCGACGGCAGCCTGGGCAGAGGCCTCCGCCAATCCCACAATGCATAGCTTTCCCAGTACAAACACCAAATAGGTAAAAGTCCAAGAAAGCAATTCATTAAGCGACGTTAAAGTCCAAAAAGAAACGTACAGAAAGGCAACTCAGGTCTGAATCCAATCGACTGAGTGAAAAGACTGGTGGGACGGAGGCAAAGTAGGCATGACCTGAGCTACAGAGGGAAATTATTGGCACTCAGTCAAAAAATGTTGTATACCCACAAGACTGAGCCACAGCAACGCGTGGCCGGGTACAGCTAGTTACAAAATAAAAAGGAAAGGGTTGTTGCATGTTAGTTTCCATGTGATTTTCCCCTCCCCCCCATACAGTAATAAAGGTAGGCCTCAACTTACAACAGTTCATTTAGTGATCATTCAAAGTTATAGCAGCACTGAAAAAAGTGACGACCGTTTTTCACACTTACGATCTTTGCATCATCAGATGCTTGGCAACACTCATATTTATCACCATTGCCATGTCCCGGGCAGAGATGAGTTTCAGCAGGTTCTGACCAGTTCTGGAGAACCGGTAGCGGAAATTTTGAGTAGTTCGGAGAACCGGTAGTAAAAATTCTGACCGCCCCCGCCCCCATCTATTCTCTGCCTCCCAAGTCCCAGCTGATCAGGAGGAAACAGGAATTTTGCAACCTTCCCCTGGATTGGGGAGGGAATGGAGTTTTTACAGTATCCTTCCCCTGCCATGCCCACCAAGCCATGCCATGCCTACCAAGCCACGCCCACAGAACCAGTAGTAAAAAATTTTGAAACCCACTACTGGTCCCGGGGTTATGTGATCACCTTTTGCAACCTTCTGGCAAGCACAGTCAATGAGGAAGCCAGATTCACTTAACAACCATGTTATTAACTGAAGAACTGCAGTGATTGTGGCAAAAAAAAGTAATTTAACAAAGTGGCTTTTGAGCAAAACTCATTTAAGAAATGTCTCACTTAGAAACAAAAATATTGGGCTCTTTTATGGTTGTAAATCAAGGATTACCTGCAGATAAAAATATTGCCCAGAGAATATTGATACATATGATTAAGTTCCAAATCATAACTATTATCTTATGTTTCTTTCAGGAAACTTAACTGAAGAGGCAAATCTGAATTTTTGTTATTGATAGCATAAAAAAGATAGTTCATAACTCTTTGTTTAAAGTAGGGAAAGTGTGGAAAAATGGAACAAGAGCTGCTGTGGATATTACCACCCTACCTAGTGTCACAATAGAGCAGGGGTGTCAAACTCAATTTCATTGAGAGTCACATCAGAGTTGTGTTTGACTTTGGGGGGCCAGGTTGGGCGTGGCCAGCTCAACATCACTTGTTGGGGGCGCCTGTGGTGGCCTAAGCACTCTGGCAGCAAAAATGGGCTCCTAATCTCCATATTTGGCTGCGATGGCTTCCTTCAACCCTCTGCCAGCGAAAATGGAGTTCGGGAGGGCTGCCTGCAGCCTTCCCAAGCTCCGTTTTTGCTGGCAGAGGCACCGCGGGCAGTCCTTTGTTGTTTCCAGGGCCATCCCATGGGCCAGATGTCAGCATCCTGTGGGCCAGATCCGGCCCCTGGCCCTTGAGTTTGACACCCCTACAATAGAGCATAGGAGGCATTGGGTGGTTTGGCATACTGCAGATGATCTCATAATTTGTTATAGATGGTAGTCAGTCTATGTTCTGCTCCGGAATTTGTGTAGATCAGCTGTAACTATCCCTGCCTGACATTTGAAAACCTCCCTGATTTAAAAATCTAAAGAATAGTAAGTGGAAGAACGTGGAGTTACGATCATTAGTTCTTCTACTTGTCTGTCAAAATTGGAAGTACACACTTTAGCATGGGCTAACTCTTTATTAAACCATCTGCACTGTATTAGTAATCTTATTTTCTCTGGAAGAAAAATCCAGATTCCACAACGAACACTTTTATTTCCTAGAACCAACATTATAATGTTTCTGTGTCAATTTCTGTTCATATAAACCACGTCTCTGCACCCTACCTCATCCTTTTTCTGTGTGTAGGATACAAGTGGCATTAGTTTCCTATTGAAAATATATCATTTATTGACGACATACATTCATTTTGCTTTTAGCTCACTTTGCACTTTACATTTTCTTCTGACCAAAATGAATCTTGTACTATATTCCAGCTCTGCAAATATGTTGGTGGGAAGGGAAATTCACCTTAGTGCCTGCGGGGACTGATATAGTTATATCTATAAATTTTTTAATGCTAATGGTAGGCAAAACAGGAACAAGAGCCATATTTATTTCACACACAAATGAAGGCCCCATCCTTTAAAAAAAGGATTGATGATAGATACTGAAATACAATGACTATATATGTGATGCTTTTTTAAAAATTAGGTTATATATTTCATATACAAGTCCTGAATTTTCAGGGTGGTATTATAAAATCTATGCACGTCTGGTTTATTGTCTTTTCTTTTCCTACTACTGTCATTTTATCAGCAGCCACTAAAATCTTCCTTTTACTGATTCTGTAGATTTGACTTGATTGATAGGAGAGTATATTATTTCCACCACAGCCCAAAGCATAATTTTTAAAACTCCCATTGTATTATTTTTAAATATACTTTTTTCTTATAAAAAGCTAGGATTCATGTGGATAGATTATATTGTATCAAAGGGGGGGGGGGACACTGATTCTAAATTAGGCCGACTTTCTAATAACAATAATCCAATGAAAGAATGATTTTATTTGCTGGTATAAGCAACAGACATAAGTTAGAGGTCCTTGGTGCTCTCTGAGCTTGGTTTTTTTCTAGGAGATATTTCATTACCCATCAGCACAGATGATGTTACCTAGTTGGGTAATGAAATGTCTGTAAGAAAACAACCAAGCTCAGAGAGCACCAAAGACCCCACAGTTAACTTTGTCTGAGCTACAATTATTCTCTTCTATTGGTAAGACATAAGTTAACATTACTAATGTTGATGTGATGTAGAAAGACAGGATGAGTGGCTACTACCAAGTCAATGGTCAGATAAAGAAGGACTGAGCCCAGAGCAGAAATGTAACATGAGTAAAAGTCTCACACAAGTCCTATCCAGTTCTGTCCAAAATAAAAGGACAGCGAGGAGAATCACACTCAGACATGCAAGATTCTGTTACTATAGATTTACTCTAAAAAGTACTTTCTTAAATGACATTGGATTCCTGGTCCGATTTACCTTGAAGACTTGACATGTGCAAATTGAGAGACATAGTTTTTTAAATGCTCTCAGTCTCCATGGAACTCTTATTACCTTTCTCTAATCTTGTAAGCTATTTACTATTTATTGCTGTTGGAATTTGCCTGTTGTGGTGTACTAAGTGCAGTGAGAAGATATCACATGTGACTTTATATGTAAACTTTTCTTTTTCCATGTATGCATTTCAAAATTATCTGTACATTTCTAACTGACAATTTCAACAAATATCTTGTTTACTGAAAAGATCAATAGGAATTAAAACTTTGGAGTAGATCTCACATCTAATGGACATTACTGGAGTTGGGCTATTATCTGAAAGGGTGCTTTGCTTTAATATGGATCTTGTTTGTAAACTTTGCCCCTTCACCTCTAACAGCAGAGTGATTGCATTACTTTGCTTCCGCCTGTTCTAATGGCCTCTTTCAGCAATTTGAATTATTGGAAGACACAGTGGTTGGCATTGCCTATAGAAGTTTCAAAGTAACCTAAAGTGCCTCACCAGAGGGAACCTCAATTGTTTCTTCTCCTGCGCTAAAAAAAACCCCCACATACCTCTTTATGAGGTAAAACCTTGCATATATTATGATATATTGCAGTCTAGCATCTGGTTAGAAAAAGATAACACTGGGTCCAATTTCTGTAAAGAAAACGGTGTTGTGTCTAACTCAATTGGTCAGCCTTCTGTTTGCCTTGGCGGTTTGATGGGAAGTTTTCCTGAATTCAGAATGTGTCCGCTTTTCTTCTTAATACAGCTTTAGGATCACCAAATCAAGGTAGTGGTCCCTTTATTGGAGTATGACTTTGTTTTGTAGAAGCAGAGAGGTCTGCTGCATCCTTATCAAATAACTCAATATTATATCATCATCAGTATTTTTACTTCATTTTAGAATTCTACACAGCCTATTTCAGCAGCAGTACATCTCTGACTGCTCAGTTGTGTATGCTAATAATCGGTGAACTTCCTTAGAGATCTGTTTAACCAGAATTTGATCTGTCCTGCCACGACAGAGCAGTCAGGCAAAGCTAGGTCTTTGGTAAGTAAGAAAGTTCATAAAAGACAATTAAGAACAGTGGTGGGATTCAAATAATTTAACAACCAGTTCTCTGCCCTAATGACCAGCTGGGTGGGCGTGGCCATGGTGGGCATGGCCAGGGGGTGTGACAGGCAGCACTTGGCCTTCTGCACCCCACTGGGAGTAAAAAGGGGGGGCAGCGCACCATCCCGTGCCCTGTTTTGGGCCTAAGAGGCCTCCCTGCACCCTCCTGGGAGTGAAAATGGGCCGCCGGGGGCATGCCGCACCTCCCCATGCCCAATTTGGGCCTAGTAGGCCTCCCTGCACTTACCTGGTAGCCAAAAGGGGCGCGTGGGGACTCCTAGAAGGAGCAGGGAGGGGAGGGGCGGAGCCAGCCAGCAATTTAACTACTAGTTTGCCCATACCAGCCTGTACCGACTGAATCCCACCACTGATTAAGAGTAAGTACCATTCAATCTGAGAGTCATAATCAATGAGACTATTTGATTTTTAGGAGATAGGAGCTAAGAGGCTATAGTGTGAGGGTGATCCACCATCAAGAAAGCTAGGGATAAGATTGAAATTTCATAGCACAGAAACTCCCTGTGAGTCAAACCTCTACTTATACCTCAAATAGCTGAACAAATCTAGGTTGGCTAGTTAGGTCACAATCAGCACCTCTTAATATCTGTAGATATTATCTTCCAACCATGCATTTCTTTGCTAGCCAGCTTGCTGAGCTTCAAAAACATAGTGTCCTGTTCTGTTGGAGGTAATCCAGCAGTACTTATTTAGATTCTTTGGAGTAGATTATCCAGGATCTGATTCAGCCTCTGTGCTAGATTTTAGATTGAGATGTCCAGCCTTAGCAACTTTAGTTCTTATGACTTCAACTCCCAAAATTCCCCAATCAGCCATTCTGGTTGGGGAATTCTGGCAGTTGAAGTCTAAAGGACATAAAGTTGGACACTCCTGCTTTAGACCCTAAGAAGAGTGGTATTCTATTGGCTCGGTTTTATATTGTGTATTGTCTTGGGAACTAAGCAGGGTTAGGCCTGCTTGTTATTTTAATGGCAGATCACCAATTGAATTCCAAGTCTGTCATTTTACTTGGAAGTAAATAACAACAGAAGAAGATAATGGCAAATGGCTTTCATGTTGCTTCCAAGAAACTAAACCTAAATGTGTCAGTGGAGACATGAGGTATGGAGCTTGACTTGAAATAGAATATATATTACTTTTTTTTATATCCATGAAACCCTTTAGTAAACCCCAAAGCAGAATACAAATGCAAGGAGGAAACTGGTGGACATTTCACCACCAAACTTATAGCTATGTATTAATAACAGGCTTCCCAACACAGATAAAAGGGCTGAGAGACAAGAGATAAATTGCAGAAGATTCATTGTTATATACTGGATACTTGGCAAGACATTAAGTTGTCCACTTCCCAAGAAATTCTAATCATCTGGCAACTCAACAAATAAATCTGGCAATCCCCTAATACAAAGTAATAGAGAAGTAGATGTGTAAGTATTCTAGTTAAATCTCACCCAACACTGTCCAACATACTGGAATCAAATTGCATGCAGTATAAAATCTCATGTAAGAAGTAGATGGTCTGCTTCTTTGCATTTAAAAATAAGTGTCAGAAGAAGTTTTTTTCCCCAGCAAATAACACAAAGAAAAAGAAGAGCTTAAACAATCCCTTACCGATTTTTTTCCCTTTAGAATCCTTTTCCAGTGGCATTTTCTCCTATAGTCTATCTGGTGGCAAGGTCAAATGAACTTCTGGATTTTACAAGAGAAAAATTAATTATCTAGGAGAAAAATTAATCAGCAAAAAATGATGGAGAAGAAAGAATGATATTCTTGCCAGCCATCCTTTTGCTTGTTCACCTCCCTGTTTTCTAAATAGATGTAAACTACAGAATTTTATTTATCAGAATTTCCTTATTATTATTGGTAACCTGGAACATGGCCTCTAAACTAAATTAACACTTGCTGATTTTTTTCTCCTACCATTATTATCAAACCAGAGAATGTATAGCAAAATCCGTTGGAAGAAGGAGAGGGAGGGAGATGACAAGGCAAATTCCTGAGAACAAATAACTTGGACCTTTCAGAAATTGATGATGTGTCCTAGAAACCCTAGAAAATTATAAGACATTATGTGACACTGATTAAAAATGATTTTCTCTCAAATTATTCTTCCATCAACAGCCAAGCAATGAGTCACATCCAAGGTCAGACTCTCACTCTTTGGCAATTTAAGCTTCATACCCTTGGATAAGATCCAGCTATGCTAACCACTGAAATAGAGCGAAAAATACATTGCTAATTTGACAATAGAAGTAAAAACTAAGCTTCAAACATCATATGGAATAAGCCACTTTTCTGAATACATGATAGAATAGGATATTATGGAAGCATTGCTTTATAAAGCAAAATAAATCCAGTAAAGGGCTGATGGGACCATTAGAAATCAGAACATCTTTCTTAGATGTGACAGAAGGAGGTCTGTGTGTGTGTGTGTGTGTGTGTGTGTGTGTGTGTGTGTGTACAGGCTATAAATAGCTAAATTATATTTATCACAATATGAAATTTAATCTATTGTCTTCCTTTCATTGGAAAAGCGCTCAACACTAGCAGAAAATGGAGTATCAAAGTGACTAGAGAACATATTTCTCAGCCCATGGGAGATGTTTTATATTAGATTGCTTTGCATATATATATGCATTTATGTATTTGATAGAACAGGAGAGAGGATTTTATATGAATTCAGAGGTGTTTGGTTTTTTTAGATGCTTATATTCTGTAAATAGATTTCTATGGATTTTAAAAAAGACACAAGAAAGCAAGAATCGCATTGTATAATATTGTGTCATCTGGCATAATTTTGTCAAACTGGACAAGTAATTCCAACAATCACCACTAATTCATACTTTGAATTATACTCCAGGATTGCAGCCCATTGTGATTGTATTACAAAGCAGGGCAGATTTGAGATCCAATTAGATCCATGTTTTTGCTGCTGCTGCTGCTGCTGCTCTCTGTTTTCTGAATTCCCTGAAGCCTGGTCAATAGTAACAATATTCTTCATAATTTCAAATGCTCTAAGCAGGAGTGCGGTTGTCTTACATGGAGAATGTTTTGTGAGGCAGAAATTGGATCACAGAATACTCCAATAGTTAAAATGGAAGATATTTCTCTATAGATGAAATGGCAAGGTTAACAAAATGGCTACAAGGAAGAAATGAACAGAAAACAGGGAACAATATATCAAGACAAATGCTTGGGGTGTGGGGGTGTGCGGAATCTTTATACTTATAGCTAATAACACTGTGGTTATTTTTACTTAATGACTGATCATTCTTCATAACATCATCCAACTGAAGTACAATGAAATATTGCTGTTTGGGCACAGTAATGATGGAATGAGTCTACAACAGTGTTTGTTCTAGACTCATTCCATCACTATCAACATGATGGCTGGGGAATTCTGGGAGTTGATGTCCACAATTCTTAAAGTCACTATAAATTGCTGGAAAATATCCTCTCAGGTAAATTTTGTTATATTAGAACTGTGCAAAGATCTGAATTCAAGGACAAAAGATGATTTGGAGTATTTGAGGAAAGGCATCAGATAATCACACCTGTTGGTAGCTCCTTAAGGAAATTTGAATTAAGAAGGTACCAACCCATGAACATTCCCTCACATACCTTGAGTTACATTTCTCCCATCAAAACTAGATCACAGCCATATATCCTGCTTTAAACACAGAACAACTACATTTTGAAAGAGCAAGAAACATCCTACATAGGCTAAATTTGAAAATCAAGCCCCATCAGGCACCATAAAATCACTTTTAAATTCCACCCAGACTTTGAATAACACTCTCAAAAGTGGGTGAGAACCAGTGTGATATAGTAGCAAAGATTTTTGGCCCACGCTAAAAGTTCCTACACAACCGTGAACCACACTGGATGACTCAATTTGTTATCACTCATCTCAGTCTATCTCAGAATAAGCTTGTTGTGAAGATGAAATGATGGGAAATATTTGAATGGACAGAAGAGGAATACAAATGTAATAGAGCAAAATTCAAATTTCACAGGACTCTTTGGATAAGCTTTGAAGAAACACCGCTGCTGGCGCTGACCCTAACATGTTCTCCAGAGAATGAAAAACACCCTCTCAAATTTGTGATGTAAAGCACCGCCTCCAGTGCTAATAGATAAATGCCAAGAGATATTTCAACATTAGACTGAGTGATGTCATTTCCTCAGGCAATCAATTTGGGTTCTCGCGAAAAAGGTACATTTTCAAAGCACTATTTAATGCAGAATGGTGAGTGCTTTACTCCCAAGGAGAAGAGATAGTGCTGGGTTGTATTTTCTGCATTGGATGAGGTTGGCTGGCCTTTGAAACTTCGCACTTTGACTTGGGGAGAGAAGCAGAGTAGAGAGGGACAACACTCTCCTGTCCCAGATAGCAAATAGCTAGAACCAGTTGTGAAATCCAAATTTTTTTTACTACTGGTTCGGTGGGCGTGATGTGGCTTGGTGGGCGTGGCAAGGGAAGGATACTGCAAAATCTCCATTCCCTCCTCCCTCCTGGGGGAAGGATATTGCAAAATCTCCATTCCCACCCCAATTTGGGGCCAGCCAGAGGTGGTATTTGCCAGTTCTCCAAACTACTCAAAATTTCTGCCGCCGGTTCCCCAGAACCTGTCAGAACCTGCTGGATTTCACCCCTGGCTAGAACCCCAGTAGAAAAGCTACAAACAATTTAGTCCTTACAATCACTGTTTCAAAATAAGCAATATTATGGCTGTTTCAAGAAGTTCCCTTCGTCCAGGGGTGGACAATTAATTTTCCCAAGGGCTCACATGAGAAACTGGGACTGTGAAGGTGCTTAGGCATGCACAGATATATATACTTGAGTAGTGGTGGTGCAGTGATTAGAATGGAGTACTGCAGGCTACTTCTGCTGACTGCCAGCTGCCAGCAGTTTGGCAGTTCGATTCTCACCAGGTTCAAGGTTGACTCAACCTTCCATTCTTCTGAGGTCAATAAAATAAGGACCCAGATTGTTTGGGGGCAATATGCTGACTCTGAAAAACTGCTTAGAAAGGACTGTAAAGCACTGTGAAGAGGTATATAAGTCTAAGTGCTATTGCTACATAAATTGAGGGGGGGGGGAAGAGCAGTCGCCTTCAAAATAAAAGCAACCCACAAGGGCCTGACAGGGACAGCCAAAGTTGTAGCACAAGAGCTGTAAGCCACAAGGCCACGTCTGCCTTCATCTATATCAGTGGTCCCTAACCTTTTTGGTGCCAGGGATGGGTTTGGTGGAAAAACATTTTTCCATGGACCGAGGGAAATGCAGCCTAAATCCCGTACATAGGAAGATGAAGTTTTGCTCACTCACCCATCGCTCATCTCCAGCTGCGTGGCCAGTTCCTAACAGGCCACGGACTGGGATCAGTCTGTGGCCCGGGGTTTAGTGACCCTGATCTATATGACATGATTTGTTTTGTAAACTCTTTTCCTTCCAGATTATTTTGTTTTGTTGAGGTAGTTTTTGATGTTGATGGGGGGGAAAAAAACCCCTCTCCCGTTGTTTGGATTTGTTGTCATTGTTGTTAAATGCACAGTGGCTCACAAACTCATCGTGTATGTAATATAAATTGATAGCCATTGTCAGAGAATTTTTATGAATGCGGCACTGGTTATTATTTTCAGTTTGCCCCGCTGACTCTTTCGTCACAGGAATAATACCAGGATAATCGCTTTTTAAAAAGCAGGTTTTTGTAGGACTAGCTGCCAGGAGACGATGACATTTTTTGCAGAACCGATTTATAATACAACATCCCATTTTACAATTGAAGGGAAACAAAAGTAGCTTCTATTTATAGAGTTATGTGAAAGGAGAGAGAAACAAAGAACCTACACTGGCATGGTCAAGTAAGTAAGTCAGGAACCGTGTTGTGTTGAGAGATAGGAATTGCTCTACAAGAGTCATTACTTCTATTTATTGAATAGCCTACTAGTTATAAAAGCAAAAGAATCAATATTAATGGCCAGAACATACTTTCGGAATAACCTGAACAGTTCTTATTAATGAAACAGTATCCCCTGCTTGTTTGTTTTTTCAACAAAGGGATTATTTTTCTGTACTAGTCCCAAAGGTGTTTTTTCAAGAGGCACTTTCTGGTTTTTCTGGTTTTTCTTTGAAGACATTTCGCTTCTCATCCAAGAAGCTTCTTCAGCTCTCCTGAAGACATTTCGCTTCGAAATGAAATGTCTTCAAAGAAAAATCAGAAAGTCCAGTTGCCTCTCGAAAAAGGACCTTTGGGACAGCCGTGACTTGGATGACTGAGAATCTCCATAGACATATTTAACGATGTACTTTGGGATGAACATCCTTCAAATGGCACGGGAATATGAACGGATTTCCAGAAAAAAATGCAGAAGAGCTAAAGAAGCTTCTTGGATGAGAACCGAAATGTCTTCAAAAAAAAAAAAAAGAAAACAAACCCACAAAGTCCAGTTGCCTCTTGAAAAAGCATCCTTGAGACAACCATGACCTGGATGACAGAATCTCCATAGACATTTTCTGTTCTAGCAATTTCTAAGTTGGTCCTTTTAGAAGCAATCCTGTGATGCATATCAAAAATAATCTCCGAGTTAATCATGTGATGCACACAAAGTATTAGGTTTGATTCTGTTTTGCAAGATTGAATCTGGATCGGTCACCAGGACCAGAGGGTTAATCTTCCAAGCTTTCGGACTCATGCTGGAGCCAATCTTCAGGGAACTTCTTTCTACTGGAATACGTGCTTTGAGCTATTCTGTGAGTTGTATTTATGTGGTGCCTTCCTATTGGCTGATTGGTAGAAATGATTGAAGCCTGGGAAACAGGCCCCTTGCCAGTCAACAAGGGTGCTGATTTACCACCAGGTTATGAAGTACTTAGCAGCCGAGGACTTGGCAGCACAAGGAAACAACAGCCAATCCGCCAGCAATCAACACACCAATCAGCCAATAGGAAGGCATCACATAAATACGACTGACAGAATAGTCCAAAGCATGTATTCCAGCAGAAAGAAATTCCCTGAAGATGGGCTCCAGTATGAGTCTGAAAGCTTGGAAGAGTAAACCTCTGGTCCTGGTGACCAACTCTGATTCAATCTTGCAACATCATCCTGGGACACATATGTTTGCCTTCATTCATGATTCTATTTCATTTGGAAATCCATCTCAGTATCATAATTAAAATGATAGACTAAGAATCAAATTCAAATTCTTATCAAAGCACCCAATCCAGTGGTGAAATCCAAATTTTGTTACTACTGGTTCTGTGGGCGTGGCTTGGTGGACATGGTGTGGGTTGGTGGGCATGGCAGGGGAAGGATACTGCAAAATCTCCATTCCCACCCCACTCTGGGGCCAGCCAGAGGTGGTATTTGCTGGTTCTCCCAACTACTCAAAATTTCCACTACTGGTTCTCCAGAACCTGTCAGAACCTGCTGGATTTCACCCTGACACAATCTATTGGATTTGCTTAGCATAGTAAGAAATTCATAATTGAGGAAGTGATATGCACCTATACTTATGCCAGAACCCCTTGTTGTACCCTCTCATGAACTCCATATCTTTTCCTTGGATCTTGTAATTGCATTACGCTGGCAGGTTCTCTTCAACACACCTTTTTCAGCATTGGATCTGAAATGCTATCCATTCCTACAGACAATCTGCATCCAGGACCACTTTAAGAAATTTGGAAATTGAACAGAACATCAGGTTTGGAGGGACATCACCCCAGATTAATATGGATTCCTTCCAAATGAGATGTTAAACTGAAATTAGCATGGAATACTCACAGAAACTGAACTAGAGTTAAAGAAGCATCTAGAAAGAATTTTTGCATGCAGTCTCCTAGTGCTAAAAATCCTGCCTAGGAGAATGATCTCATTTATTATTTATTTGTTTGTTTGTTTATTTATAATTGTTTACATGATGACTCCATCCAAGACCTGGAATGGCTCATAGCACCATCAACTATAAACTATAAAATAACCAAATATAAAATAATAAAAATAATAATAGTGTCACAACATAAATATCACAGTAAAACATACAATGGTACCTTGGTACTCAACTGCTTTGAAACTCATCGTATTTATTAGGAAATTGTTATTGCCCAACTGGTTGGTCAGGAAATATATAAACCAACATTGTGTGTTTGTAGCTAAAAGTATTATGTAGCTTTAAAAACTGTGTTGCATCATCCTGCATCCTGATAGACTGAGCTCTGTAGCCAATGTACTTAAGGAGAGCTGAATTATGGTTTGTGTGGACACTACACCATTTTACCTGGTGATATGCTGTAACTCTATATTTGATCTCTCTGCATGATCATTGCTTGATCATGGCTATTTATTGCTTTTCTACTATTTAATGACTGTTTTTATATTGAACTGTGTTCCTGAATGCAACTAAAGAAGATCTGTTTTATTGTATTTTCTACAACTGTTAAGAAGACTTTATATTGGAAAATATCCCTGGACTAATCTTTATCTCATTTTATATGTGTATGACTTGGAATGTTTTTGGACTATGATTTTGCTTTTTCCCTAAAAGTAAAATATTATCAAAACCCAGTTTGTTTGTATGTTAACTGTTATTATCCACAATCATTCTCAGTCGCTTTCGTGCGTAAACGCTTGTGGCTCAATAACCCACAACATCGGTTATTAGCCAAGAATATTCTTAACAGTATTCAATGGTACTCAGTGCATTCTGTCCTGGTACTCACTGTTTGTTTGGTACTCAACACACAAGCTAGAACTTGTCAGTGTTGGCTGCCTTGTGACTCACTACATTATTCCTTATATAAAAAAATTGTTTGGTTCTCATCATTTTTGGTATTCATCGTGCCTCCTGGAACTAATTAATAATGACTACTGAGATACCACTGTATCTCAGTTGTCACTTCACCATACAACCAATTAAGAGCGCCCAAAAGGGTCAGGACCAACAATCTAGATCCTCATTTTACCAACCTCGGAAGAATGAAAGGCTGAGTCAACCTTGAACTTGGTGAGATTTGAACTGCCAAATTGCAGTCAGCTGGCAGTCAGCAGAAGTAGCCTGCAGTACTGCACTCTAACCACTGTGCTACTATGGCTCTTAGTAGCGAGCTTCCTTTTTTCCCCATGCCCTCACATGTCCTTAACTACTTAAGAACTTCCATTTTCAGCTATCCAGTGCAATATTTTACAATCTCTTTAAACTGGTCTTGTCCACCTTAGTGAATTTGTGAGAGCATAAAAATTCATACAGACTGAATACAGAAGAGGAAAAGAGTAGAATGAAAACCTTAAAGGAAGTAGGATTTCAACTGTGATGGAAGCAGTGGGAAGCACATGATCAAGTTTCCTGCTTCCAGACCCAGGTAATCTGAAATCATGGTTACTTATAAGAGCAACAGGATGAAAATCCAATTTACTCCATCCATTGCCTGATAAATGATGAAGTCATCCAGAGTCTCTTTCGATAGCGAGATGGGAACATGTAAATTTAATATAAATAAAACATTTTTAAAGCACACTCACTAAGCCACATACATATATGCATTCTGTCTATACCGGATATTTATTTTCACTTAAAAATAAATTCTATATAATTTGAAAAATAAATAAATATGTCTTTCTTAACATTTCTTCCGCCCAGGAGCCCTAGCTTACAAAAGATTTTAGACCTTACAAAGAACTTTCAACCCATAATGGCGCCGTCATTCACAAGGTCCCCCTTTCCAAACGTCTGCACAAAGAGATGGTTTTGTTTATTCCTATCTTGCACAGTCATATTGTGCTTCCTCTTTATTAATTCAGCACCAGCCTAACAAATTAATAAGTGTTCCATTTTGACCTGTAAAATTGTTTCAGGAGAAGCAGCTTAAATTTCCCTGCATTAAGGCATATCTTTGCAGGAAAACTCCATGAGATCCGTGATCAAATTTCAAAGAGGTGGGTCTAATCACAGATGAAACTAATCTCTTAATAACAGAAGGAAATAGCAGCCAGCCCACTGGTTGAAAATCCAGAGAACATGCCATGTTATCAGGAGATTTCTCAGAGCAGAATAGGGCTTTTTTTTTTTTTAAAAGCATTTACATAAATTATACAAAATAGGGAGGCTTATGATGCCTTGCAGTGCTTCCCAGCTGAAATAACTGCACAAAAACCCAGGCTGTCAGTTTGGTATATTTGCATTTCAGATTAGCAAGCCAAGTCTGTGTATTCCACTTTGAGTGGTCAAGTACTGACAGCTTAGGACATCAATATGTTGTCGGGGGATTTTTACATCCATTATACCTGAACTGCATTGTACATTGATTTATGTCTATCACCAGGATTTATAACTACAGGCAGAGAACTACAAACAATTTAGCTTCAAATTTAAATCTCTGGGTAGTCACTTTTAGAGTATCAAAGCTGCTGTTTCTGCTTTAAAGGACTCCACCAAGCTATTTGTTATGGTATCATTTTCTTTCTTTCTTTCTTTCTTTCTTTCTTTCTTTCTTTCTTTCTTTCTTTCTTTCCTTCTTTCTTTCCTTCTTCCTTCCTTCCTTCCTTCCTTCCTTCCCTCCCTCCCTCCTTCCTTCCTTGTTGCTTGCTTGCTTGCTTTCTCTCTCTCTCTTCCTCCTTCTCTCCTCTCTCTCTCTCTCTCTCCTCCTTTCCTGTCCAACTGCAAGTGTTTACCTTCACAATCCTGTGGAACAAATATTTTCCTAAAACATTAATTCAAGAGTATGCATTTCAGCAGGCAAAATCATTTCCTCATGAATTAATGATCAAAGCACGAAAAATTGGAAATCTGATGGAAAATAACGATCAATCTACCATTCCTGCAAATTGTCCAGCCATCCCTTTGGTTTATAAATCCTGCTGATCATAACTAGGTGAGCCTGATTTAGAACTTGCTTGATAGATAATTTAAATCAAGGCGTGTATTTAGTGATAAAATCACTAATGTTGTCTAAAATGAGACAGAGCTGATTATAACTGGTTTGCCCTTTGATTTATTTGCTAAAGTTGTATCCCTCTTTACTTCAAAACCTCAAGGTAGCTTAGGATTCTCCCTTCATTTTATTCCCCTAACAACTATTTCGTTGAATGGCTAGCACAATCATTTACATTTACTTCTATTTATTTTCTATTTCTATTGAAATTTACTGAGGGTTAATTTGAACCTCGGTTTATCCAATCCAAGCCCAATATCATACCTATTATACCCACTGGCTCTCACTAGATTATTCACTTATGTCTAAATAAATGCATCCAACCTAAGTCAGGGCTAGCCCTCTGAACACTAATCAACTCCTGTCATCATGAAACTGATATCATTGCATAATGAACAATCTCTACCCATCATAGAAACAAATAAAAGCACCAGCTGTTGTAATATGCCTAGTCTGAAAGATGAATTGGTCAAAAGGGATCAATTCCAATTGTCTTCAGACAATATTTGCTCCAAAGGATCTGCTGAAAAAAATCAGAATACACAATATACTTATTGTGAAGTAACCAATTTAAATAACCTAATAGCTACTATTGATTTCCTTGGCCTTGTCAGCTTGAATTGATGAGGTCATGTGAAAGCGAAGACCTAGAAGATGCTTCAAAATCTGCTACATTACCAACTATTTTTCAGGAGGATGTTGGTCTCAAATTTGTATGTGTCTGCATATTCTTCAATTGCTGGAGTATCCTCGTCACAGGAGACTATTGCATTTGTTATTGTCAAAAAGCTGAGAAGTAATTTGTGTTTCTCATAGCAATCATATGGACATCATGACCATTGTCAGTATCATCATGGGTTCATGGTTATGAGGGTTTGGTGTTGTTGTTGTTTTTTTTTGCTTTATTCTGCAGTTATACAAGTTGTTCAATCAAATGTCTAAGAGCCCAACTCAAAATTCCCCCCCCCTTTGTCACCAACTCTTTATTAAGACTGATTTCTCTGCTAATTCATAACTGAGAAGCCATCATTCCTCAATGGTAAAAGCCCCAATTGTGCCAGTGGATGAGACCTGCTAGAGATCCCATCTGCTAAGGTCAAGGAGAAAAGCCCTTTCTGGTATGGCCCCAACCCTACTATCCAAGGTGAGAACTGTCCCCTCCCATTTGGCCTTCAAGAAGGGCACTAAGACCTGGCTTTGCCAGTTGACCTGGAACCTCAAAGGGAGTGCTCATCACTGGAAGTGGCTGGTGGAGTAAGAAGACCTCATCCCCATCCCATCCATCTCTTAGCTCTTTTAGTTTTGGTTTTAGTACAGTTTCTAATAATATTTTAATCTGAGTAGTTTTAATGCTTTAATATTTTAATTATTTTTATTTGTTTTATAATATGCAAGCAGCCCAGAATCACCCTGTAGGAAGATGGGTGGCATAAAAATGTAATAAATAAATAATTCAACTCTGCCATCAGAAATGTTGAACTGAATATTGAGGTCAGAGGAGTGGAATTGGATGAAATATGGTCTACATGAGAAAGAAAAACAGATGAGTTAATATTTTTATGGTTATATAATCGATACTTTGATGGAAGATAGTATATGTTGTAAAGATAATTGATACTATCACATATTTGTCTATTTATTGTTGTTAGTTGCAAAGTCATGTCCAGCCCATCATGACCCCATGGACAACATTCCTCCAGGCCTTCCTGTCCTCTACCATCCTCTGGAGTTCATTTAAGCTCACACCTACTGCTTCAGTGACTCTATCCAGCCACCTCATTCTCTGTTATCCCTTTCTTCTTTTGCCCTCAATCTTTCCCAGCATTAGGCTCTTCTCCAGTGAGTCCTTCCTTCTCATTAGGTGGCCAAAGTATTTGAGTTTCATCTTCAGGACCTGGCCTTCTAAAGAGCAATCAGGTTGATCTCCTCTAGGACTGACCAGTTAGATCGCCTTGCAGTCCAAGGGATATTTGTCTATACATTACCGTATATTTGTTTATATATATATATATATATATATATATATATATATATATATATATATATATGATTATAGTGACAATAATGATGTTTGTATGTTAACACCATAAACAAGAAGAGAACCACTGCTCAACATAGAAATGGAATGTATGATGTAAAACAATAAAAAATATTTTTTTTAAAAAAAAGAAATGTTGAACTGAACGCCTCATTTTTGAAGTTTCTTTGACTTTAGATGATAACTTAACTTCCTCATGGCCAATTGAAATAAAGTTTGAGTTAACTCTATGGATGTCCATGAAATATCAGGTCTCCACCAACTATGATTAAATTCTATTGGAAATAAAACAGTTGACTCTCAGCCTAGACTTACAAAAGGACCTAAGCTTTACTTTATAAGGATGCAATTTAGGCATGCTAAGGATATAATTTGAATTCACTAAATATCTTACCATTTTATGCCGAAAATATAGAAGAGCTTTTACTTTAGCTAGACCTGTTATCTTACCTTCATATCTTCTGGAAACTAAATTCAGCAGATCATCTACAGAAGATAGTTCAGGCCAATGTTCTTTGGAGGAAATCAGTTCAATAACCCTTCACTGAAATTGGCATAATGATTAAGCCTTTTTTAAAAACCAAATACAGCAACATAAGGGCTGATCTTGCACTTCCCCTCCTATCATACATTTCGGAGTTGACCTTGAAGAAAGTTGCTAAATTCTGTTTGGTTGCCACACTATTATTGGTCATGAGATAGCTGAGTCTTCCTTGTTTAGGGCAACATTTTAAAACGATCATGTTATGATTTGGCAGCATTAAGAAACAATCAATGATAGCAATTTGCATTATTTTAACCCAACCTTTCTGAATAAGTCCAGCTGTTCTTTAAGGATACAGAGATTCACTCACTTCAAAAATGATGAGCCAGAACGTGCTTTGGACACTGTACAAGTGCAAATGCATTGCCCTATTCATTAAAGCAGATCATTTTTTCCAGACCTGCTCAGAAATATGAAAAAAGATGGACCAGTTTAATGAATACCAGAGAGGTGTTATCCTCTGCAAGTTTTGAAGGAACTTATTTCTAATCATGTCCAAGCCATGCACAGCCCTAATGAATATAACTTCCCTGAAGGCATACTATTCCACCTATCGAGGAATTCACATAAATTCAAAGACCTTTGCAAAAAGCACGAGTCCTTCCATTACCATAGGGAAATAGCCTAGCTGTCCTGGTGGATAAAAAGACAACTGTTAGTCAATAAATCATCCAAATTGCTAAAGACCGAGGAGAAGTCCTTTTACTTGTGGTTAAATTCTTGGATTGCTCACACATGAATGTTTAATGCATCGGATTTCAGCAAATTTTATGGTCCTGACGAATGCACGGAAATCTAGGGTTTTCCTTTGTTGAGAGGAAATGATTAATTGTCCTGGGAAGATAACTAATTTTTATTTTGGGATGTGCCTTTCGGAGAGAATCATAACTTTCATCAACAAGAAAGGCATTTGCTGAGGTTCAGCAAACGGGACCAGAGGACTTTGAAACATTCAAGCAAAAAGCAGAGAGCAGCTCACAGAAGTCTTTCGCCGCTCCAGTGTATCCTTCTTTATGAAATAGAGCTGGTATCATTTATTTGGATTGCACCCAGCAACGGACATGTTAAATTATTTGGGAAGGCCAAGTGCAGCTCAGTCTTGGAGGAAAACTACCTGATAACCTGGAAGGAAGCAATCAGAACTAATTCAAGCACATGGTTTTTCACACAAAAGTAAACTCTACAATTGCCACATTTTCACCTCCATTAATTCACTTGGAGATACGTTTTCACACATTATGTTCCTTGTATCCAGACTTGATCACAACTGATCATGTGGAGAGATTTGACCCTAATGGGCTTCAGGCAAGGGTGAAATGCTCCCGGTTCAGACCGGCTGGGGCGAGTAGGTAGCGATGGCAGCGGGCAGTTCGGAGAACCGGTAGCAAAAATCCCTGCCCCCGCCACCCATACCCAGCTGAGCCGCGCGATCATCAGAGCCCTTTTTTCCTTTTAAATGGTTCTGATGAGCCAAGCACTGACAAGCCAAGCTCTGATGATCCCAGCTGAGTTGCCTGCTAATCAGACCCAAAGAAAAAAAGTTTCTTTGTTTCTTCCCCCCCCCCCCCCAGCCTCCAGCTTGCTTACCTTAGCTGCTGGTCACAACGCCTGCCTTGCTTCGCTTGTTGTAATACCTGCAATCCACTGCATCAGCAAGCAACTGAATCTCCCTGCCTGCAATCAAGCTCATTGATGAGCAGCTCTATCTGCAACTTTAAGACTTGTGGACTTCAACTCCCAGCAAAGCTGGCTGAGGAATTCTGGGAGTTGAAGTCCACAAGTCTTAAAGTTGCCAAGGTTGGAGACCCCTGTTCTATTGGGTAAGTTTTTTTCCCCTTTGGGAGCTTTAAAAAAATAGTTAATTGGGGTTTTTTTTTAGTTGTTCTTTTTTTAGACCTAGCCATTTAGGAAGTTTTAAATTTAGCTGCTTTTATATAAAAATAAAAATAAAATAAAATAAAATAAAATAATATTTGTGCAGCTTTCTGAGATTTAGTGTGTTTCTGTAGTGTTTCACTCTAACTACACAAACACACATAATCTCACAAAGCTGTATGTGGAATTTTGTGTGTGTAAAGTGTGAAAGTTGGTTTTTGGGCTTTTTGTGGTTGTGTGAGGTTCCTGCTTGTTGCAGGGTCCGTTTTGGGTCTAGCACAGCTGCTTTTACATTGTGAGTGAGCCAGTTGTGTTGTGTTGTGTTGTGTTGTGTGTGTGTAAAGTGTGAAAGTTGTTTTTTGGGGGGCTTTTTGTGGCTGTGTGAGATTCCTGCTTGTTGCGGGGCCATTTTGAGTCTAGCACAGCTGCTTTTACATTGGGGGTGAGCCAGTTCTGTTGTGTTGTGTTTTGTAGGTTAAAAAGGGGCAAAAAAGTGACATTGATTCGGCCACGCCCACCCAGTCACCTTACCACCAAGCCCCGCCCACTAATTAAGCCACACCCACAGAACCGGTAGCAAAAATTTTTAGATTTCACCCCTAACTTCAGGTGAGACTTTTATGCTATTAGGAAGCAAAGCTAGCCATTAGCATGCTCCTTGCCTTGTGCTTGCCGCTTCTACCTGAGTATCTCTCCTCTGAGCCATGATAAAGGTAAGGAGAAAAAGCATCTTCTCTTATCTACAGCTCACCACCTTGGCAGTGGTGCAGCTTTCCCCAGAGAGAAGGGAAATCTACAGCTGTTTGACCATCCCTAGAATAGCAAGATAGTCTTCCAGGATTGGTCAGGCATCCATAAATTGTTCAGTCATTTACAAACCTAGGAATCTTCCTAAACAGGAAATCCTAAGGTGATGAGCTTGACACAAAAAGTGTACATTCAGAAGATTTTGTTTCTATACCAAATACACTGCTTTATTCTGTGCACCGGCTGTTTCTAGCTGCATTGTTTCAAAAGGTCCATGTGCTCCATTGCTCCGCAACTGGATTTATATTCTCTGGCTTGCAATTGAGATTTTAACTTTATTTCCCCAAGTAATCGTGATTATATGTTCCCGCTATTAACTTAAATGATAAGTTAAAAGAACTATTTAATATTGGCATTTCCTGATGATGTTCTATCCATGTAACTCAGGTTAGCTTTTTTGAGGTCAAAGTTGGTTAGCTAATGTCATCAAGCCAGCATATATATATGATAATAGTTAAACAGTTTCAAGAACAGTTTCTTGAGAACATTTGAGGAATTTGACTTTTAATTCTGAGGCCAACCCTTTTATATTTCTTGCTCCATTTTACTAGGAACCATAGGAAAGAGGCTGCATGGTGAATAGCAATAGCACTTAGACTTATATACCATTTCACAGTGCTTTACAGCCCTCTCTAAGCAGTTTAGAGTCAGCATATTGCCCCCAACAATCTGGGTCCTCATTTTATTGACTGCAGAAGGATGGGAGGCTGAGTCAACCTTGAGCCGGTGAGGATCGAACTGCCGAACTGCAGACAGCAGAAGTAGCCTGCACTACTGCATTTCAACCACTGCACCACTGTGGCTCTTTTTTTTTTTAAATTTGATTTATATGCCGCTCTTCTCCGGAGATTCAGGGCGGCTTACAATGCGCTAAGCAATAGCCTTCATCCTTTTGTATATTTATACAAAGTCAGCTTATTGCCCCCACAACTGGGTCCTCATTTCACCTACCTTAGAAAGGATGGAAGGCTGAGTCAACCTTGAGTCTTGGCGAGATTCGAACCTGCAGTAATTGCAGGCATCTGGTCTTAATAACCAGCTTAATAACAGGGTGCCTTAGACCACTGTACTACCAAGGCTCTTAATGCTTCACTAACTGAAACTCCTGACTATAGAAAGCTAGTATATTAGAATAAAGGTTTTCTTTCCAGCAAACTAATTTTTTTGCACACAGGGAATTTAAAAATTGCCGGGCAGGAAGTTCATATGCACAATCCTCTGTCTGTAATATAAAGTGATGCACTTCGAGTACTGTTAATATGTGATTGTTCTCCAATGTCTCATTTGGTTTAAAAGCAGAAACATCATGAAAAGACTAGTCCTAAATTCAAACCCATTCCCTCTGGCCCTTCATTTAAAACAAATAGCTGGGAAGCAAGGAAACCCAAAAGTTCAGCATATGATTTATACAGAGCTCAGAATATTGGTGGTTAAATGCTGTTTTCCTCATTCTTTGCTCGGTATTAAAGCATCTGTAAAACTTGGCCAGAAATCTAATGAGAATATGTTCTTTCCACGGGATTCCTGGCATTCTGTTTTAAGGTCCCAGCTGGTGACACTAACAAGCATAGCATCACGCCATTGGTATTCTAATATATTTGGTTCTTGGTCCTGGCAAGAGAGGAAATGGTTGCATTATTTTCTATTGGGAGATGGGGAATCCATATTATTTTGTACTTGGCGGTAAGCAGACGGCCAAAGAAAAGGGCTAGTTTTCCCAAACTGGAGAGGCCAGATTTAATAACTTCAGCAGAGATGCAAACGGAGAAGTGTTCACCGTGTTTATATATTGCATCGTATAATATCTTGCATCTTATATAAAACCTATACAGAACGGTTGCTGGAATTGGGTATGTCTAGTTTAATGAAAAGAAGGACTAGGGATGACATGATAGCAGGGTTCCAATATCTCAGGGGTTGCACAAAGAAGAGACAGTCAAGCTTTTCTTCACAGCAGGACAAGAAGCAACGGATGGAAATTAATCAAGGAGAGGAGCAACCTAGAACTAAGAAGAAACTTCTTGACAATTAGAACAATTAATCAGTTGAACAGCTTGCCTTCAGAAGTTGTGAATGCTCCAACACTGGAGGTTTTTAAGAAGAGATTGGACAAAAGATTGAAATGGTAGAGGGTTTCCTGCCTAAGCAGGAAGGGACCTCCAATGTCCCTTCCAACTCTGTTATTGTATTCTACTCTATGAGTGTAAAAGCATATAGAAGGTTTTGCCTGCTGTTCCCCAAACACATTTGATCTAATCTGGCAGTTTATGGGATGTGGTGCCAAGGAATAGATCAAATACATAAAGCAAATAGAGTATTTGCAATGTTTAATGGCTTGCCAATGCAAAGCATTAATTTTAAATCTCTTTTATTTAACTACCTATCTAAGTTTATGCAATTGCTACTTAGAAGCCTTCCATATGATGCGGAACACCATACCTCTCACCCAAACTTTTATTATTGTAGGCATTTTGGAGTTCATCTTTTTGAGAATCTGGGTTCTTAACTGTAAACCATCTCCTCTATAAATCCCCCATAGCAGACTATTTGGAACAATATTAAAATGTCCTTTGCCCAGAATTGTTAGAATGGGGAGTATCTTGGAGGTTTAATAGGTGGATATAGGTATTTAGCCATATTGTCCTTTGCTTCTTCCTTTGTCGGTTGTTTTCATGTGTTTTGATTTACCAATATTCACATGGAGCACGGCAAAACACAATGAGCATTTCATTAAATGTGAGAGCAGTTAATTTGCTTATTCACTATTTTCCTCTCCTCACATTGGTAGATGTGTATGTAGATCAAGTGGGTGGAGGGCTGTGCACACAGACAAACGTTTTAAAGTTAATGTAATCCATCATGATGGCCATGCAAATCTTTAATTCATTGATGGACAAAGATTTGCTCTCATTTCTTATTTCCACCGTACTGTCCTACTACTTCCATATTTCTTGAGCCCTACCGTGGAGGCCATAAATGGAAAGGTTATACCCACAACATTCATTAAATGAGTCTGGTCTGCAGGCACTGGTATCTCCATCTCTCCCTCTTTGGAATACCCAGAAAAAAATGTGGAATTTCCTCCCATTATTCTGCACTGACGTACCTCGTTTATTATTATTTTAAGTCTAGTCATACATTCCTTTTCTGTTTCTAGTAGCACCATCTTTACCCTATGGTTTCTTCGTAGGTTCAATCAGTGCCTGAAAAACATGAAAGCAAACTATGTCATGAGTTTTATTATCCCTACCATGGGCATATCACCATCACCACCACCACCACCACCATCGTCATCATCATCGTCGTCATCATCATCCTTGATTTCATGTATCCTAATAGGCAGACGTGTAACTTAATGAGCACCTTAATTATACTCCTTAATCACACAGATAAAAGAAATAGAGTGCTAGTGGTAAAGCTAGTGTAGCCCTTGAGTGTGAAAGCAGCCTGGATTCTACAATTATGTCATTCACACCAACATTACAGAGTGAGGAAAATTCAAATGTTAAATTTGGAACAATGGAATTAGGTGTTACTTTAGTAGTGGTTACAAAATGAGAAACTGACCAGGCTCGGTGAACGCCTAACGTAAGAACATTTTGATAACAGTTCCAAAATTAAGGAGCAGGACTTTTTAGCAAAGGCACCATTAAATTTGTTACAACTCTGTGATGCTCCTTTGTTATATGTATTATGATGGGGGTGATCATGTACATAAAGGAAGAGCTTGTATTGTCATGCCCAAGGTACCATCCTGACAAAACCCGGCAGATTCAATGGACACCTCTGAATCAGGGGTGGGTTCTACTTACCTTTACTACCGGTTTGGAATGGGATCGCTGATGATGACATCCGGGGCGGGGGGTGGGACCTCCCGCCAGTTTTACTACCGGTTCTTGCGAACCGGTCCGAACCAGGGGCAACCACCACTGCTCTGAATGGCTCTTAATGGAAACCCCTTCCAAGGAAAACTTGACAAACCATTCCACTTTGGGGGTCCTGCTTTTGCAGCAGATATTTGTGAGAATATGATAGTTTACCATGTTATGATGATCTATTGCTATTATTTTCTACTCTGTGTTCAGTTTCAACCTGTAATTAATTGTTATGTTTTATTGATATCTGTAATTATCTTAATGTATTTTTCACTCATTTCAGCACTGCCCTAAGGGCCAATTTAAAAAGGAAGTCTGCAGCAGGGTAGGAATAGAAACAAACAAACAAACCCTTCTAAATGTCATTGAATGAACTAATTATGCCCAAATGGCCCAAAACAATTTAAATCCAGTAAGTATGTGAAGAAAGGGCTCCAGACAACAAGAATTTAACAATTCATTAGATTAATCAGAATAAAAAGATGGGAAGCGTACATGAAACTATCACAACATCAGTGGCATCAGCTAACAGATGTTGCATTCGTCGAAAAACAAAACTGCACAGAATGTCATTTTCATGAATGGGTTTGCGTATTTCAAAAGTTGTGCACTTTTAAAATGTATTAACAGTTTTTACAGTTCATAAACTATTCAGCAGTGAACCATGTTGTAAGTGCTGGAATGTTGCTTTCCTAAAAGACTTTCCCACCCACTTTTGAAAAGGACTAGAGAAGATGAGAGAATTTTATTTAAAAATACAGAGCCATCTGTTTTTAACTCTGAACATGTAAGAAATCCCATCAGACCAATTGAACAGATACTGTGATGCACAGGTTCTACTTAGATTGGGAGTTAGAAGCAAATGGCTCAAACATGTTTCTTGGTTTCCAAGGACTTTTTGTGCACGGTACAAATAATTAGACTTTGGTTTTCCATCGGAATGCAATGAAATATTCTCAAGTGCATGGTCCTAAAGGACCACTACTCCCCCAAAGAACTGAATATTTTGTAAGGGCTCTCCTTCATAAGCAGTGTCTCTTTTTTTTTTCTTCAGCATTTGCAATGTGAATTTGCTGGATTAGGTTTTCATAAAAATCAGAATCACCCTTCTGGATTAGGCCAAGGTCCACCTTACAGAACAGGGAGAGGGAGGGAGGGGGAGAGAGAAGGGGAGGGAGATCCTATTGAATCTCCACTAGCTTTTTTTTTTTTTTACTGTTTTACTGTTTTACTCTTTAACAGACATCAAGACACTTTTTTTTGGGAGCAAGGGAGGAAGAAGTCTAACTCTTTAATTATTCAGTTTCTGTATATCATGTGCACTAGTAAACATACACACTGTAGGATTTGACAACTGGGCACTAAAATTTGCTTCCTTACAATAAAACTAGACACAAGGACAGTTTTTCCCCCATGCCATCACTCTGCTAAACAATTAATTCCCACATCACTGTCAAACTATCTAGTAAGGCTGTATTACTATTCGTCTTTTCATCTTTCCTGTTTGCTATCTCCTTATCTTATGGCTATAACTTTGTTGCTTGTACCTTACGATTTATACTGTTTATTTAGTATCCTATTATGATTTATGTTGATTGCTTATTTAGTATCCTATGACTATCACTGAGTATTGTATCTTATGATTTATGATGAATGTATTTTTACGATGACTATGATCATGCTTTATCACTTATTGCTTGTATGTACACTGAGAGCTTATGCACCAGAGATAAATTCCTTGTGTTCCACTCTCACTTGGCCAATAAAGAATTCTATTCTATTCTATTCTATTCTATTCTATTCTATTCTATTCTATTCTATTCTATTCTATTCTATTCTAAATACCAGTGTGAGAAACCATCTGAGACACTTTTACTTTTTTGTGCTACAAAATGAGTAATTACAGGTATTACTTTTTTAAAAAGGAGATATAAATGGTCCATTTTGGAAATGCCGATATATAAGAGGAGTGGGCCACATGGTAATTCATTTTCAGCCCAGCAGGCAGGCTGTGGGAGACTTCTAGTAATGAAGTGAACACCTTTTGAATCATCCTTTAAGGTTTTGCCAATATTTTGCCTTTCAGAAGTTCTGTGTATTCATTTCTTAGGCTTTTGGCATCTTTTGTAATATGTTGCCAGAAGAAATCAGTAGTTTTGTTGAGAGAATTTGGGTGGTGCAATTTTGAAGTTCTCTGGAGACCAAATGTGGGATGCCAGTGGACCATATCTGTCCCATGGACCATCCATTCTGAATTACAAAATGGTAATTCTTTTTTTAAAAGGGTTCTAGTGTTGTTTTTCAAATGAAGAAGGTCTTTGCCACTTTAGCTATGTTCTGCTCAACAAACAGGGCATTTAGTCAAAGAACTCTAAGGAAAAATGACCAGGACTGGGCAGTGGGAGGAAAACAGCCATTTCTTGACCAAAGAAGACGTCATTCAGCTGTCACCAGGTATTGCTGATCTGCTAGCAATGACGTTAACTCAGAACACAGACCTCACTAAGTGAGATCTCTTGATGGACAACCGAGGCTCACAATTTGCTTTCATCCACCACTTGCAAAAGAATGGGGCTAATTCAAATTTCTGGTGATGTGTATGGACTGGTCAGTTCAGGTCCATCCTGAGCATGGAAACTGACTGGATGACTTTGGGCCCTTCTCCGTCTCTTTCCACCCACCCATTGTAGCAGGAAAAGGGTGAGTGCAGAGGAATTGCAGAAAGGCATGTTAACGAAACCACACTGTCCTCCTGGAGAGGAAGAGAAATATAAATTTAACACAAAACAAAAGAGAGAGAGTGGTGGGGAGGGGGGGAGAAGAGAGAGAAGCCAACCCAACGTTAACTTGGTGTGTGTTTATTCCTTATATACCTGCCTAATAGTATCTGATAGTATTAATTGGCCAAATTAAAATCTGGCGGAATGGACCGCATATTTAAAATGGATGGCTGAACAAAGCGATCATTTGTCAGTGTTCTCTGTGGCATTGTTAGCAAGACAAACACAAATGCACAGGAAAACGAATAGCTCCAGTTGTCATGGATACAGTTCTGGTGAGGGGTACATGTTTGCTTGCTACCCTGCCTCTTGGCGCTTCTCCCCACGCCATTTTTTCCCCTCCCTCTTTCTGTTTTCTCATCCGATCCAAAACATTGTGAGATGGGACGTTTTGTTACATGGACAATGAAGCAATGCATGAAGATTGATCCGCAATTACTTGGCATTTAGGAACAAATTATGAACATAAGTTACACTATGACACAAAGCACATTCTGCTCACTTTTTCCGTGGTTAACGTGTGATGAGCAGACTAATGAAACTTATTGTAAGACATGCATATCCTAGTGGGGAGTGTTTTCTGAGGCATAGTCTAGAACACAGGAAGTGTCCCCCAATTTGGAAAAGCTTTCCTTCCTTCCTTCCTTCCTTCCTTCCTTCCTTCCTTCCTTCCTTCCTTCCTTCCTTCCTTCCTGATATATTTAGTTGTACATGATATATATTGTATAAAAACAATCCCTCACTGACACCTATATTAAATATAAATACATATTTATCTGGTCCACTAGCCTTCCTTCCCAGAGCTTTAATGATTTCACTACTGTCTGCTTCTCCTTGCCCCCTAAAAAAGGAAGCAAAAGAAAATTGGGATCACAAGGGGATGGGAGATCTCAAAAGAGAGAAAAATGGATTTTTAAAGTGTGAAAGGAAGCAATCCTTCGCCTAGCATTTGTTCCTCCCTATCTGTTTCATGGTAGAAGAGTTTAATCTGTTAAACGTTGCAACCGTTCAGAATTTAGAACTGTGAAAGATTGTACGATAAAGTCTTCTCCATTGGCCAAATTGGCTTGAAAACCTAGCATGTGATGGAGAACAGTTATAAAAAAAAAAATGGTTAGTAAGTATTTGAAGCCACATTATATGAATATCCATTATAGCAAATTCTAAATGATTGTAGCCTTAAAGCCATATACAAACAAAATATTGAATACACGTATTACATCCATACACACAGAAAGACAGAGAGAGAGAAAGAGAAAAAAAAAATAAGCATATTGGAGTCTAAAAATAATTAAGAATATACAGTAGTTACAAAAATAAATACAAGCAACATATTATGGTAATTCTAATCCTAAATAATGGTATAGGATATTGTACAAACCTGAAAGGTTATTTTTGAGACCTGGTCTCAGAGTAGAAGCACTAAATAGAAATCACACTCCCTAGCTGGAAATTCCTTCAAGACAGGATTATTGTTTTTCTCTTATAGGCATATATATAAGAAGGATGTAATACTTCCTTTAATTCAGTATTTTGTCTGTATCTGGCCTTACAATACAGAACAATTTGTTCTGTAATAACTTTGATCTGAATTGAATATCTAAAGCAGGTGTGCAGTCTTGACTACACCGTGACATTTTGATTGTGAAACATTTTGGTGGCATTTTGATTGTGAAACATTTTGGTGGCATTTTGATTTTGAAACATTTTGGTGACATTTTGATTGTGAAACATTTTGGTGTGGTTTCTTGTGATTTTGGGATGGGAGCCAAACCACAGTTGATACTTTAAATTAATCTTAAAACAAAATATCCGGATGGCTGGGAAATTAGAGACTAACAGGTTAGAGTAAGTTTGTAGTACAATGGAAGGCACCCTGATCCCATATGGATTTACTTGTATCTTCAGAGTAGATGGAGGTTTATGACGAAACCATTTTAAATTAAAATACAGATCAAGATTTTTCCCTTGCGGATTCCAAGGGTTTTAATTTATTTTGTGGCAGGGATTATGTCAGATATGAGATAAGATTAGGCTAGACACATTTCTCTTCCTCACAGGTACACCGTGATAATAACCTGATTACATTTCATCTCCATTACAAGATCCAGAGGTATGTCTTTGAGGCAGCCATTCCTCCTTCTTTCTTACCAAGAATTGCATTCTTGGTAATTAAATCATGCCATCATGCTACAAAGGGAACTTTGATAGGCAGGCAGCCATCCCTGGTCATACTTCACGCAGGCAAGAAATCACAGCCTGTTAAGAATCATTCTTTTGTTTGCTTTCTGAAAACATCTTTCTTGTATCATGGCCACTGACTGCAAGCTTATATGGACATTGTTTACGACACCCTGTTAGCCTCGCTTGGCCTCAATCTGATTCTCCAGATATTACTTAGGAGTCCTCCTGATTTCAATGAAACCTAAAGAGCTACTTCACAAATCATTTCTTAAGCTCCGGCTCAGACAGGCATCATAATAAAAAGCTTAGCCCTTTAAATGACAAAGAAACTTCCTACTGCTGCACACCACTGATTTATTAGAAATGATTCAAAGGACTCCATTGCCCTTGCTTTTGCTTTAATCTAATCTCTAGAGCCTTTTCCTCAGGGTTTCAAAACTTTTGCATTCATTCACAAGTAGTCTGTGAAGGGCTCCTTGTCACCAACATAGCTGGTTGATAGTTAAGGTGCCAGGCTAGAGAGCTGGAGACTGTGAGTTCTAGTGCCATTTTTGGCATGAAAGCTACCCAGTGACTTTTTCTCTCAGCCCAATTCACCTCACAGGATTGTTGTTGTTGTAGGGAATATAGGAGGAGGATAGAGTATGAGGTATCTATTTACTCTAACTCAGTGGTGAAATCCAAACCGGTTTGTTTCCGGTTCGCTGGCCATGCATGCGCATTGCACACCAAATGTACATTGCGTGTGCATGTGCAGAGTGCACCAAAAGGAGGCTTGGGAAGGTAAGTAGAAGTGAAGGGGGGATCAGCTGTGGTGCATGATTTAGCTTCGCTAGAAAGCAGGATTTCCTGCTTTCTAGCAAAGCTAAACCCCGCTGCACAGCTGATCATCGGAAATACCAGTTCAGAGGAACCGGTAGGTTTTTTAAACTACTGGTTCGCCTGAACCAGTAGCTTTTTAAACTGTCGGTTCAACCGAACCAGTAGCTAACTGCTGGTTCAACCAGCTAACTACTGGTTCACCTGAACCGTTAGCTTTTTTTTACTACTGGTTCGCCTGAACCGGTAGTTTTTTATCACTACTGGTTCACCCAAACCAGAGCAAACCATTAGCATTTCACCCCTGCGAAAAGACCAAAAATATATTGGTCTTTTAATGACCGCGTAATCCCTTGCATCAGGATGGAGTCAGGGCAACTGAATGGAGCTGAATATTTACTGGCCGGATGCCCTTCCTGAACTCTGCATTGGCAACAGGAAAGGCATCCGGCCAGTAAACACTCAGCTCCATTCAGTTGCCCCACTCCACCCAATGCAAAGGATTATGGGATCATTAAAAGACAAAAAAAATAAATAGAGTATGTGGTTTGTTCATGATCACCTTGAATTGTTATAAAAATAATAAGGGTAGGAAATAAATAAAATAAAAATGAGAAGTCAGCAGGAAACAGATGAATAAAAATTGTGGTCTTCCTGTTTTCCTTGCTGGTAATATTTGGACACCTCAAACAAAAGAGTATCCATAGTCCTCCATCTAAGTTTACTGCCTACAGGTTGGAAAGGAAAGAGTGAACGTTTTTGGGCCTCCACATTCAAGATTTTGCCAGATTGATCTTTGTCAGTCAAATCATTCATTCTAGAAGTCCCAGTTCCATAATGATCTAACTTTAGCTGATTGGAAAAACTGAGTTCAAGGTTGTAGTGTATGGGTACGATCTTCAGAGCTTCCATGCTTTGGAGGGGAGGGGAATCACCAATGAAGGGGATCTTAGAAGGGCCCAAAATTTACTTTTGGATGTTTTTTGAATTCCATCCATAGGCCTAGTCTAGAAAGCCTCACTGTTTGCAGTTTTCTTTCTACTTAGGTAAAGGTAAAGGTTCCCTTCACACATATGTGATAGTCGTTCCTGACTCTAGGGGGAGGTGCTCATCTCCATTTCAAAGCTGAAGAGCCAGCACTGTCCAAAGACATCTTGTGGTCATGTGGCCGGCATGACTAAATGCCAAAGGCACACAGAACGCTGTTACCTTCCCACCAAAAGTGGGAATTTCTACTTAATGGACTGCAATACCTATAAATAAAAGGTTTTGTGTAGGGGTGTCCAATTTTGGCAACTTTAAGAGTTGTGGATTTCAACTCCCAGAATTCCCCAGCCAGCATGGGAATTCTGGGAATTGAAGTCCACATGCCTCAAAGTTACCAAGGTCAGACGCCCCTGCACAAAATCTCAATCAAGAATTCAACCCAGCAGCTCCTTGGTGTGGGAAGTATATAGAACAGCTATTAATTTCAAGCAGTCAGCACTTAACCTTCTAATTTTGATTAAAATAGGTTGCCATCCATTTGCTGGAGATTAAATTTATACTTTGGTGGTTTCTCTTACATCAATTAGGAAAAGTAAATCTTTTCTGGAGAAATTGCACTAGCGCTCCACCTGAATACTAGCTTAACCTACTCCGTGGCTCTCATTCATCACCCCAAAACAGTGCCAGGCTCTGTGGGGGTGTCTTTAAATGTAACCCTTTCACATGTAACAATTCATATTCAATTACCAGCACATGATTCATGGATTTTACCATCCATGCATCCTGTGCTATACATCACAAGTAAGCAAATCACCATTCTGTCTGGCTGAGCCCTAAACGGCTGGCATATGTTTGTCATTCATAACACTCAAGATACGATTCCCTATTCCAACGGCACAGTGGAGCCTGCCTTGTGTTGGTTCATATCCCAAAGATCAACAGTCTCAGTCACTCCATCAATCACAGCATTTAAATTGGCTGGCCTTCATTCATCATTATATCTGTGACAGCAAGATTTCTCCAAACTTCTAAATGTATGAAAACCCTTGGATGATACTAATTCCCACAAAGGGATTTTTAACTTTCCGAAAATTAAACATGGATTCTGTGTCCCCATTGCTTCTTACATATGATGTCCTTTCTGTGTATCATTTCCTCAAAAACTAAGGATATTTATCACATATTGTTCCGTACTTCTATCCCAGAGGGGTGATAAAATACTCCCCACTGTCTTGGCTCAGCTCTTGAGAATGAAAAAGGGAGCTGTCTCCTCAAGAAACCGAATGAGACTGTGCAGGCTAACTCCTTATTGCTGACACATCCAATCAATTAATGGGAGAAACAACCATCCTGGATTTGACCCGTCGGTGTTTAATTTAGTTTTTATGTTGGGGGAAAAAAAGCCTAAATAAAGCAAAGGCAATAGACCTTTCCCAAATTTGTTAACTTTATCATGCAACAAAAAGCAAGAATTGGAGCCCGTGATGTGGTTACACTATTCCACGGTCATGAGATTAACACCCCCCCCCAATCCATCAGCAGGGTTGGAGAGTAAATACAGATAATCCTTACTTAATGACCATTTGTTTATGACCCTTTAAAGTTGCAACAGCTCTGAATGAAAGCTACTTCTCTCCCCAAAGTTAAAGTTAGGTCCCCAAAGTTATGGCTATTGCAGCACTCTTGTGGCCATATGATCAAAATTCAGGCACTTAGTGCCGTGTTTCCCTAAAAATAAGACCCTGTCTTATATTTTTTTGAACCCTGAAATAAGCGCTTGGCCTTATTGCCATGCACTCAAAAGCCCAATTGGGCTTATTATCAGAGAATGTCTTATTTTGGGAGAAACAGGGTAGTCCACCCACATGTAGTATTCCTTACCTTTACCCTTTTGGCTCCCCTGCACAGGAGGATTCCTTGGTGGCATTGGCAGTGTTGAGAGATATGGGAACTTCAGCAGTCTTGTTGGCCACAACCACTGCCAAGGGTCTGTTCTCCAAATCGCGCATGCTATTCTTGTGTTGCTTCAAAAAGCTTTCCAGAAGCTTCTGAGGCCTTCCAAAGGATTATGAGAATGATACACATGATTTAGAGAAGAGGGGGCACTGTTCTTGGTGTCTTCTTGTGAGGTTCTCCGGCTTGAGGATGGGGTTGGACTAGAAGACCTCTTCCGGCTCTATTCTGATTATTTTAGGTTACAGAAGGCCTCAGAAGCCTTCCAAAACATCCTGAGAATGGTGCATGTTATTTTAAGATTGGTGTGAGCTATCTTGGGAAGATGGCTGGCATAAGCAGCAGTTGCCTTACATAGGGCCAGGCCAAACACACCTCCTCAAAGCAGGAGGGAAATGGGGAAGATCACTGGGTGCTACAGGGCCATTGGAGGGCAAGGTGGTGGAGATGGCCAAGGCTTTGCGCCATAGCTCTGGGGTGGTTGACTGTGGCTTGGGACTTGAAGCAGCACTCAGTGGTATTGCTGGCAGCAAAGGGGCTGAAGTAGAGGTCCAGGATTGGTGGCAACTGGCTGAGACTTCTGTAAATCTGCAAGCCTATCCTTCAGCCGCAGTACCACACCACTGCCAAGGAGTGCTGCCAAAAGGACAGAGTTGGGATGGAGATAAGAGAGTGAAGGGGAAAGGCAGGGAAGCAGTCCCTTACTTTTCTGAGCTTTGAGGCTATGAGGGACCAAGCCAGGAATATTTTGGATTGGGGTGGGTCCTCACCTAATGACTTGTTGGATTAAGTTAACAATGGCAACCTGAAGCTTTATGATTGCATTGTTTAACCACTGGTGGCACAGTGATTAAAGTGCAGTATTGCAGGCAAACTCTGCCCACAGTCTGAAGTTCAACCCTGTCAAGGCTCAAGGCTTATTTAGCCTTCCTTTTCCCGAAGTCAATAAAAATGAGGACCCAGATAATGCTTATATTTACAGTGAGTAAATATCTACGGGGCAGTATATAAGACTAGGTGTTGCTATTGTTTAGTAATGGAAATCTGCTCCATATTACCACTACAACTACCCATATTATTTAATCCCTGATGTTGAAAGGCTTTCTACTTGTAAGGAAGGGAGTCCTGAACCATGGAATTACATTCTGCTTTTCTTTCAATGACCTACTAACTCTTCTTCTTCTTACCTACCTCAGATACAAAAAGTGCAACTTCTTGTGGTGGATAAAGATCTCCAGCCAATTCCTGCTGTTGCAGAGTTGTATTTATAGCCTGTAGAATTCATTTGCTGTTGACAATAAAGTAGACAAAGCAAGATTGCAGATTTTTTTTTCACCATGCGTATTATATTGAATTTTGTATTATATATTGTGTTTTCTTTTACACATGGGTCTGTGACCTGTAAAAAATTTGACTGATTTCTCTGACAAGTTGGCCCATGATAAACCTCTATACATTTACCTTTCTGTTCTCCATATCTCCTGTGTGGTAAAACTCAGTGTGTTGACAAGTGGCTGTGTTGGGTGGAAAGCAATAGATAAATCAAATAAAGACAATATCAAATTTTTGATTAGGGAAAGAGATCCTGTTTCACACAAGCAAACTATCCTCTGTATATTGTTGGTAATCATTTACAACACAATGACATGGTTACATAGCCATTCTTTTCCCCCTAAATAGTCGCCATTGATTTGGCTCCTTAAATTTCCTGGCTTTCACCTTAGGATAAATTGTTTTAGACTTCATCATATGTCTGTACATGGTTATATGTTGCAAACCTTGTGGCTGATGTTCATTTCTGTACTTTCTTTCTCTTAATTTATGACTATGTAAGATCCTGGAACTTCATTTATTTAATCTCCTTTGGGACAGTTATATGTTTTGAAGCCATATGTGGAGAAAAAAAATGTGTGCGCATTTCAGCGGTGTTGCATTCTTTTCATAAATAAAAAATGCCATTAATTTAATCATTGCATTTTTCAACTCGGTGACCTATATTGTGGATTACTGCTCCAGTATGTTTACTAGAAATATGGAAATGTATTTATTCCCAATAGGTTGTGATTCTACCAAACTAAATTGGTATTATTGAAACAGGAGTAGATGCATAACTATCACTGGCTTAGATTCTTATTTTTGAAGTGTGCTCCTGATATCTAAAAATGGTTTCTAAACTTTATCAGAATTAACTCATAATTGAACTCATTGTGTTCAAATGGACTATGTAGAAGCCATTGTGTAGGGAAAATCTTATTTGACCATCCACTATATATGAATTAATAATAAAGCCTCTGTTATTAATGGGTTTGAACGAGATCAATTTTTGCCCTCAAGATTTGGAAGTGCTGCTAAAAAAAATGGAGTCATAATTGTTCCAGAAAGAGCTACTTAAGCTATTCTTATCAGAAGCATCTATACTACCTTTCTATGTCATAATTTTTAGGACAGCCAAGGTTAATTCCTCCTCATAGGTGTCTGATTAGATTTTTATCCTGCTTTTATTACTTTATAAATAGCTCAAAGTAGTGAACATACCTACTCTCTCTTTCTCCTATTTTCTCCACAATAACTCTGTAAGTAGGGTTGGATTGAGAGCGACTGGGCCAAAGTCACCCATCTAGCTTTTGTGCCTCAGGTGGGACTAGAACTCACAGTCTCTTGGTGATAGGCCCAAAGTTACCTAGCTGGCTTTCATGCCTAAGGTAGGACTAACAATCACTGTCTTCTGCTTCTAGGCCAATATCTTAACCACTAGACCAAGCTGACTAATGTCATTATGGAATTGATGAGATTCAGTTCAATTTCAATTCATTTGTCATTATGACATCATGGAAACAATGCAACTCACATAATGTGTATTCATTGCCGCTAACATGAATGATAAACTGTGTGTTATTTGTGCCACTTGCACAATGATGTCTTGAACCGCAGTATCACTACCCCCACCTATCCCCATGTTCTTCCCTTGCCATGTTGCAAATCCTGAATCGAAGGAAACCTTGGATGCACGCATGGGTGAGTGGACAATGTTCTGCCTGTGACTGATTATTATGGTGGCTTCATTCCACATCAGTCAATCAATCATTGTGAACATGGATAAAATGAGCATGAGGGCTATCTACTAAATTGTGGGTAGGTTTTTTTTTTGTTGCTTTTCATGTAGTGCATCATCAAATAGAAATAGGTACTTAGAAGCAAAAACAATATTGAATTCCTTATTCCAGGTAGTTTCATGAGATAATATACAATTTGAATTCAAGAATATAATTATGGGTTCAGTGTCTGCACTGAACAGTACTGAACCATTTTCTCTCTGTCTAGAGTTAAGGAGACTGAAGATCTTTATAAAACCTACTCACTTCAAAATATCCTTCTCTAAAGGTATCTTTATAACCAAGACATCTTGTTATTGTAAAATTAACAAAGTGATAATAACTAAAAGTGTATTGAATTATAGGTTATAAACAAAAATACTGTCTTGGGTATAACTAAGAATTGCTTTTATTTCTCCTCCTCTTTTCCTCCTTTCTTCCTTCCTCCAACTTTCTCAGATTAAAGTTGCTCCTTGAGAACTTCAGTTGCCCAATATGGTCTTCTTTCCATCTTTATCTCTTTTGCCAAGGCATTAAATAGTTTGCATTTTTATTTTCTATTGCATTGAGATGGTTCTTGTCTCATAGCTGATTTTATAGGTCAGCTCCTCATTTTTATGTTATTTCTATTTGCATAAGATTGGCTTATTAGGCATTTTCGAAAGCACGCAAATACGAGTAGCTAAATAGGTATTTTCATGGGAAGGTAATAGCATTTCATGTGCCTTTGGCATATAGACATGCTGGCCACATGACCACATAAATATCGTCAGACAATGCTGGCTCCTTGGCTAAGAAACAGAGATGAACATCACCCCCTAGAGTGGGATGCAACTAGACAGGGAAACCTTTACCTTTATATACTGTATAGTAAAGAAATAAAACCTCTCTCCATGTGACTGCCTAGAGCTATTCGAATATTAGACAGCAGTTGCAATGAGCGCTGGCATTCCCTGAAAATTTCTCAGCACAAACAAGCTTTATCGTGTAGCCATAATCTCTCCCCCCCCATCTAAAGAAACAGCATTTTAAGCTCAGAGTATGTATACTATTTTCCATAAATCTAAAACTATGATTATCCAGACTTGCAGGAAAGAAGTAAGAAAGGACCAGAGCTGGTTTATTTTGTGAGAGGGTGGGTTTTTATTTTGGAATGAGAAGGTATGACTGGTTGAAAAAAAGATCATGGCCTTTGATTTCTCTATTTGTAAATATTCCTGAGAATATTTATTTATGCAGAAGTTTTGTATGGCTCCCCAATTCGTGTGACTGTGACTCCAGGTGGCACAGGTCAATAAAATCAAAGGCAAGTCCAAATTACAATTAAATCCAACGATGTCGACAAGAACAAGCAAAAGTGGACATACTAATAACATACCGTCAGAGACCATCAAACACGCATTCCATCACCTAAGACAGGAATACGATACAAGTGGAATGAGGCAGCATCTTTGCCTCACCCAAGATGAAGAGATGATGACCTAGAAGCTTGTCAGGCAGAGAGAGAGAGAAATACTAAGTCTTGTTTATTAATTTTTTGGTAAGGTTGCTAAGTTTCCATTTAACTATAGTTAATAGTTCCTCTGTTAAAAGATTGAAGCAGAAAGAGGACTTGCTTTTGAGAAGAAAAGTTTTGTTTCTGCTATAGTTTGAGTAACATCTCTTTTGTTTCCTTTCCATCTTCTGGCCCAACAGCTGGAGAACAAGCTACACTTCATTCCTGCTTCCATTGTTTACAGGTGTGACATCTGTTAGTGTTTAAATAAATATGGGCCAGAGGAGGGCAGGTGTTAATAGAAAGCCATCAACTGTGTGTTCTTTTTTGGAAAATCACTTCCAAGAACTCTTGTGCAACAGAGATAAGCATTTTCGAGATACTGCTAAAACCCGAGAGTGAATAATAAGAGCGAAAGGACCTCTATGTGGCTGGTTGGTTAATGAAATTAAAATTCTGAAAGGGATAAAAGTGCTTAGAAAAGTTTGTATTGTCTCTCTCACACAAGGCATCCTGGTCTATTTCCTAACATATATTTTATAAGCAAGGATTTCTGTCACACCATAATATATGAGAGCGATGAATGGCTGCTGTGGCTGATTACACACCAAAGCATTCAATCATTCACAAATGGCTGTTCATTTCCAATACACAAAGAAGCAATGGAGAGTGCAGTTGTGTTAGCATATCCATCTTTTCTACAAGTGTGTGTTGCTTGGGTATGAATGAAAGTGAAGCAGACGATCTCGTTTGCTGTACTTGAAAAAACAAAAGACAGCTCCAGAAGGTGTTCGTTTCCCATCTTCCACTCCATCAATTGATGGTTGGAAAATCTGCATATTCAAACAGGGTCTTCTGCGAATGTCAGGCAAAATCTTCAGCCTTTTCAATAGGACCCTGCTTTCTATTAATCATGACTGTGGACACTGAAATCAGAATACAATTTATATTCATCTGAACCAATGAGGTGTATGAAACAGCAGTGGGGATGCTAATAGAGTTCAGCATTTGTTGGCAAGGAAACTTCCTATTGATTTTCTGGCAGTCCTCACCCCCCCCCCGCCCCCTTTCCAATGTGCTGTGTAGAGCTCAAGTGTGAAAGTAGAAAGGACTTCTTTACAAGAATGAAAATGAGTTGATATTGGCTAAAATAGAACAAAGAGAACTACAACGGAGATCAAATTTCTAGGAAGAATTCCTACACAAAAATCCATAAACCAACATACACACACACACAAAGAAAGAAAGATCACAACTCTCCAGCCCTTTAATTCATTAATTACCATCTATCCTAGACAGTGATGCATTTCTGGATGTTGAAAGAATGTTTGTTTGTTTGTTTGTTTGTTTGTTTGTTTGTTTGTTTGTTTATTGGTTCGATTTATATGCCGCCCTTTTCCGGAGACTCAGGGCGGCTTACAATGCGTTAAGCAATAGCCTTCATACTTTTGTATATAACTGCTTAGTAGGGCTTTCGCCCCCCCCCAAGCGGTGTTATTTTTTTATACAAAGACAGCTTATTTCCCCCACAAACTGGGTCCTCATTTTACCTACCTTGAAAGGATGGAATGCTGAGTCAACCTTGAGCCTGGTCAGTTTTGAACTTGCAGTAATTGCAGGCAGCTGGTGTTACTTAACAGTGCTTTAGTCTGCTGCACCACCAAGGCTCTACATGTTAATGAAATATTATCTAATGATAAAAGTAAAAGTATAACTGTAAATATTAATAATAATATTAATAATATTAATATTATTATTATTATTATTATTATTAATAATAATAATAATAATAATAATAATAATAATGCAGCTTGAATGGTTACATCCAGAAAAGTGAAGAACCAATGATTAAGGAAGTAAATAAAGGAGGCCTTTTAAAGACAACTAAAACAAAAGCAGAATATAAGAAAGAAGTAATTGAGCAGCGAGCTGAAAATTGGAATCACAAAGCTCTGCATGGCCAATACTTGAAAAGTATTGAAGGTAAAGCTGACCAGAAACTAACTTGGAACTGGTTAAGATCAGGAGTACTGAAAAAAGAAACAGAAAGCTTTATTTTGGCAGCTGAAGAACAAGCCCTAGCCACAAACTGTATGAAGGCAAAAATTCAACATGTTACCACCAACAGCAAATGCCGCCTCTGTAATGAGAAAGATGAGACAGTCGACCACCTGATCAGTGGGTGCAGCAAAATTTCACAAACTGACTACCTACAACGCCATGACCGTGTTGCTAAAATCATTCACTGGAAATTGTGCCAGAAGTTTGGATTTGAGTACAGCAAAAACCACTGGGAACATCAGGTTGAGAAAGTTTTAGAGAATGAGAAATTCAAGATCTTGTGGGACTTTAGGATTCAGACTGACAGGCACTTGGTCCACAACACACCTGACATAACAATAGTTGAAAAGAAAAAAGTATGGTTCATTGACATTGCAATACCTGGTGATGCACGAATTGAAGATAAGCAGCAAGAAAAAATCACAAAGTACCGGGACTTACAAATTGAAGTTGAGCGACTGTGGAAAAAGAAATCGTGTGTTGTCCCGATTGTAATTGGAGCCCTCGGAGCAATACCCAAAGGGTTACCCCGCTATTTAGAAATTCTAAATTTGCCGGACTTGAACATTTTGACTCTACAAAAAACCACCTTACTCGGAACAGCTTACATCCTCCGACGATACCTTAACAGTTCCTAGGTCCTTGGTTAGGACTCGAGCTGCTGAGCTATTAACCAGCCTCAAAGGCTGTGAATCTCACTAAAGATTAACCAATAAATAATAATAATAAAGGCATAAAAGGAACTGGAGAACCACCTAAGCAGTATCGGCATTGACAAATTCATTATCAGTCAATTGCAGAAGGCAGCTTTACTTGGAACAGCAACAATATCTGTGACACCATCAAACATCCACATCTGCCTATCCCAGATCCTTGGAAAAGACTCAATAGATAGACAAAAATGCCAAATCCAGTCTGAACATCTGGCTGACTGTGTGATGAACCATAAAGACATAAAATGAACTGGAGCACCACTTGAGCACTATCGGCATTGACAAATTCACCATCAGTCAATTGCAAAAAGGCAGCTTTCCTCGGCACAGTTTACATCCTGCAACAATACCTGTAATAAAATATCAACATCTATCTATCCTAGCTCCTTGGGAAAGACTTGATAGGTGGAAAAATTGCCAAATCCAGTCTGAACATCTAGTTTACTATGCAGCAAACCATAATATAAAAGGGATTGTAAGTAGTTGGGGAGCAGGACCACAAGCTCCCCAATGCTAGGAGAAGGACATTGACTAGAAGGTGGTAGGGGGAAAATACATTTTTTTCCCACAATGCTCCACAACCATATATCCCTGATGAGATGAGCTACCATCACTGCAAAGCACAACTCATGAAGAAGTATTGAGGAATTTCTCCTGCTTATGTGTGTGTGAGAAATGTGTGAGAAGAATCCCCTAATTTCAAGAGGTCATATATGTGTATGTATAGGAAAATTCTCCACTTATTTTTGGCAACTCATGCAATAGGAACAGCATTCTCATGGATGAGTGTGCAGAATTCTTCTGATGGTTAGGTGGCCAAAAGTAAGGTCATGTACCTTGTCACTGTACTCTTCTTCTCAGAACAACTTCCCATGTTTCCATAAATCTGAAGAGAACCCATCATGCAGGAATGTCTCCTAAGTGGTTCTTTTAAATCTGATATGTGGACAGGCAGGCACAGTGGTTGCAAAGTCATGGAAAGGCTGTACAGAAACATTGCCTAAAGCTTCAGAACAATGCCCTAGGCACGAAAACATTCCCAGAAGAGATTCAGAATAAATTCTAACTACCCTGAGAATGAGACACAAAAAAGAAAAGAAAGAAAATAAAGCTTGGGGGAACTTGTAATGCTGTTTTTCACATAATAGTAATACTGACTATAAGGATCGAAACAGAGTGGTATTGATCTAGAGAGAGGCAACTAGTATAGGTAGTCCTTGAATTACAGTTGTAATGGAATCTGTCTGCCTATCATGGTTGTAAGTCTGACTCGATTTTATGTCATCTTTTGCAGCAGTTGTTAAGTAACTAATAACTTGTTATGTGTGCAGTTTTGCCAAAAAAACAGAACTGCCATATTTTGACAAAACCATCGTAAAATGCAGTCACGTGACTGTGGGACCATGGGGGGAGGGCGGGGGGAATTATCAGAACTTTGAATCCAGGTCCAAAGTAACCCCAAGTTAAATTTGTTGTAACTTTCAACAGCTGCTAAGTAACCGGTCATAAATGTAGGACTACTCGGATCTTCCATTTGCTTACCTCTCTCATTTTCCTTGCCTTTTGCCCATATTAACTAGGATTTATGGGTGTTGCAATAGGAACACTCCAAAGATACCAGGTTTTGCAATAATGGTGAATATCTGTAGCTCAGTTGTAGGACGAAGGTAAAGGTTCGTTCTCCGAGCTTGTGGGTTGGTTTCCAAACGTTTTGTTACCAGGCTAGGTAACATCTTCAGTGGAGTTTAGGGGTGTCAGAAGACCAGAGATGGTATTTAGCCGGTTCGGAGTGGTTTGGGCGAACCAGTAGCGGCGACTGAGGGTGAGCCTGCCCCGCCCCCACCTACCCACCCCACCCCACCCCTGCCCACCCACCCAGGTGTAATGCAGTCCTATTTAGCCACGTTTTTGAGGCTGGGCGCATGCGCGGAAGGCACGCAAGCGAGCGCATGCATAGAAGGCGCACACACAGCGGGTGAACCGGTGGTAAGAATATGTGAAACCCGCCGCTGCAGAAGATCCTCACTTGACACACCCACAGCTGAAGCCCATATAAAACGAACACTGACACTAACACCCACTAAACTCCACTGAAGATGTTACCTAGCCTGGTAACGAAACATTCAGAAACCAACCCCAAAGCTTGGCGAACGAACCTTTACCCTCATATCAGGTTTTGTTTCTCTCTGCTAAAGTTTAAATTGTAGAGGCTTTGGAACGACTCTACACATTCCTGAACATGGTGATTGTATCGAGAGAAAGGTCTACTTTCACATCATCTTGACCAGAGTTTCTGCTTTATGAAAGCAATTGTTGTAGTTGTATATAGAAATTGTCATGTCTTATTTATTTATTTATTTATTTATTTATTTATTTATTTATTTAAATTTGTATACCGCTCTTCTCCTAGTGGACTCAGGGTGGTGAACAGCCAGAACTAAAACACATGCCAATACAAAATTTAAAATTATTAAAAGAATTACATAACTGGCCCAGTTTAAAACAATTCAATTAAAACCCAATGACAATTTTAAAACTAAAAAACTAAAAAAGACTTAAAAAGGGGGAGGGGGTTCACGCCAGCCCTTCTTGATGGAAAAGAAAAGTTTTCAGGGCACGGCGAAAGACCCGGAGATCCGACATCCTTCGTATCTCCAGGGTCAAATCGTTCCAGAGGGCAGGAGCTGCCACAGAGAAGGCCCTCCCCCTGGGGGTCGCCAGCCAACATTGCCTGGCTGACGGCACCCTGAGGAGTCCCTCTCTGTGGGTGCGTACTGGTTGGTGGGAGGCTATCGGCGGCAGAAGGAGGTGCCTTCCTATGCCATGGAGCGCTTTAAAGGTGGTAACCAACACCTTGAAGCACACCCGGAAGACAACTGGAAGCCAATGCAGCTCACGCAGGAGAGGTGTCACATGTCTTCATGGAGGAAGCAATATTTCAAAGGAAAAAGGGGGAGGGTAAATCCCAATGAAATTGGAAATAAATCAAGAAAATGTTGGGGAAGGAGGGAAGAAAATCCCTTTCTTTCTTTTTTTTTAATATTTCCACTACAACAGAATATATTTTAGTAATTTGAAATGTTGCAAGAAATTGCTTGTTTGTTAGGGATGCACACACAAGTCCTGATCCAATCAAAAGCTTTGATTTAATCTGGTTAATCAATCTGATTTGGAAGACTGAATCAAGTCCACAAATTGGATCTATTAACTGGACTCCCCACCCTCAATTTTTTCTATGTATGGAAATAAGTCAAGTTATTCACAGTGTTTGGAAGGATACCGATTTCAATTAAAAACTTTTTTTTTCCAATTTGTAGATTCAGTTGGATGATCTTTGAGATATACTGTACATCAAAACTCCGTGGAGCCGTAAAACAGTTGAGTTGAGCAAGAGAAAAAGAGAGAGAAGAATATTTGTGACTTAAGGATACTGCAGAAGAATTGGCAAGCGATCTGAAAGGGAATCACTGACCAAGATAATGATACTAAAATATCCTAATCTGGATTTTAACATCACTTTCTAGGCCAGGTACGGTGAAACTTTTAGACACCCAGGGCCCAAACTGCGCATGTGCGCATGCCCAAACTGAAAGGTGTGTGAACATGTGCATGCGTGGACATCAGGGATGGGTTATACTTACCTTTACTACCGGTTTGCAATGGGAGCATGCATGCACGTTCCCTTTGCTTCCTTGCGCAGAAGCTTCTGCACATGCACAGATTATGATATCCGGCCGGGTGGGCAGAACCTCCCGCCACTTTTACTACTGGTTCTAAAGAATCGGACAGAACCGGGAGCAACCCACCACTGGTGGACATGCACGGACATTCACATGCATGGACATGCACACATGCGCAGCAGAGACCCGAAGACCAGCTGGCTGGTGGGAGGCGGGACATCCCAACACCGGCAGCGCAGCAAGAGGTAAGATCTTTTTCTTTTGTGAGTTTCTGTTTCATAGTTTGCAGGGAAACAGAAGCTCACAAAAGAAACACCACAGAGATCTCACCTGGGGCGACAGTGCGTGTTCCAGCAAAGAGGGCTCTGCGTGCCACCTCTGGCACACGTGTCATAGGTTTGCCATCACAGTCCTAGGCCATATCTCAGGCTTACATTTTCCAGTTGTTTTTTCTAGGTTATCATTATTAAAACATATTCACTAGGCATTCTTAAAAATTGTCCCATTATATATTAAAGGAATCTAAGTCTCCTTTATAAGCATGGCCTTGAGATGCTCTATTAAAAGGCATTTGGAGAGGTATTCAGGATAGTAAACCTGGCCTCTTCACTTCTGCCATTGCTTTAATTCCCCAAATCAGAAACAGAATTGAACATGATCCTTTTGATCCAGGCAATAATGGCCAAAAAGGCACAGAAATTCAATAGAGTCAGAAATGTATTTTCTCAAGTGCACCTCTTCTCTTTCACTGTTGAGCCTTCAGCTTTCTCATAAACAGGAATGAAGGAGAAATTCATTTGCTTCACATTTTAGTGTCAATATACATGCTTTTGCCCTTTTGAACTAATTCATAAATAAAAGCGGTTAGCTTTTGAAATCCATCTCTTTCAGAATTTTGCAGCTCATTTTGTAAATTTAAAATAACTCGGCACAAATATACAGAAGCTACAGAGCAAAATATAAAAAGGGGGAGGGGAAACACACTGGCATTTGAGATCTACTGCTTAATTCTGGAAGTGAGGCCTGGAACAGAGACAATTCCAGGGCAACGGAACCTCCTCTGTCCCGGAACATAATGGCCAGTCAAGTTACAGCCTCTCTTGGCTAAGGTGGATGTGCTGGGTCACAATTTGTTGACCATGTTTTGCTAGCCATTCCGATTCTCCTAGAAATGCACCATCAAAGTGTCACTTGGAACCAGAGCTAAGTGCTGTTTGAGGTAATAGCTTTGCCCTTGGAGACCTGTGGTTCTTGGGCTGCGGTAACATAGCAAAACGTGTGAGGTCAAAATAAAGACATGACATCAATAAAAATCAATAAAAATAAATAGGCTGCATGCCCGAAGGGTAGCTAATCATTTTTTCTTGAGGTAATAGGCCTCCCTTACAAGAAATAGAACTTAAGGAATAAAATGGCAAATTCTCAAGTAAATAAATACATTTTCTCCTTTTTGGAGTTTACAATTGACTATCAAGGAGGAGGGCGAAGTTCTAATAGGAGACCATCAAACAGAACATGCATGCTAAATTATATAATCAATTAAACAGTCTTGGTTGACAAAGAAATCTATTTGCTCTCAGCCTTTATTTCTAAGCCTTCAATAAATTCTAATGTGAGAGCCTGGAACTTTTCCACATTAAAAAAAATAAATGAATGGTGGCATAATTGTGAATTAATTTCTGCCACTAAAACAGCTGGATGAAAAAGAGCTTTCTCCTGCATCAAGTCGCAAAATCCCACCCAACAGGATCATGTAATCAACTGAAATGAAATGAAAATAATGGACATTGAATGGACATCTTGTAATTAAACCAGATTGCCAATTAGATTGCTTTACCTGAGGTTCTCATTGGGGCATATGAAGGGGTCCCATTGGTTGGAATCAATTGTGAAGGCAAAAGGCAATCCCATTGGCTAGAGAACTGGACCATCAATACGGGACAAGTTGCCTCAGCAACCCAGAGACACTATCTTTTTCCTAAGATTTTGATCCCCGCCCCCAATTCTTTAATTCTGATTTAAATTCTCAAGAAATGTGAAAGACAATGTTTTTATCCGGGGTGGGGTTGGGGAGATAGCTTTGTATTAAGATGACATGGTATGTATTAGTAATTGCTGCTGGATTCAGTGGGTTACTAAATTAGCATGCTGAGGAACAATAATCTGTTTAGGAATAGAGAGTATTTGAAAAGTTTTGAGGCCCATGGTTTGATCTATCCCTTGTCAGCAGCAATATGGTTGTGACAGGCATGGAATCATGTAAGTGAATATTTTTAGAGGAGTACAAAATGGATGGGAAAGTTCTTTATAGGCTAAAGGTAGCAAACATATAAAAGCAATTGGTTTAATCCTAGAAAATGGACTTAGATATGACTAGCAAGGAATTGGGTTGGAATCATGCTCTCTACAGCCACATCCATATGTTGACCAGTGGTGGGATTCAAATTTTTTTACTACTGGTTCTGAGGGCGTGGCTTGGTGGGTGTGGCAGAGAAATGATACTGTAAAATCTCCATTCCCTCCCCACTCCAGGGAAAGGTTACTGCTTATCAGCTGGGACTCAGGAGGCAGAGAATAGATGAGGGTGGGGCCAGTCAGAGGTGGTATTTACTGATTCTCTGAACTACTCAAAATTTCCACTACCGGTTCACCAGAACTGGTCAGAACCTGCTGAATACCATCTCTGATGTTGATCCTTTGAGATAGTGACCCAAGGAGGCAGCAAAGCCACCAAGAAATTGAGCTTGAAAGGACCAAGAGTAGCAGGTGGTTTAATGATCTTTGGCTATCCTTAAGCTGCCCACGCTTGTATGAAATGGCAAACTGAAATTATGATAAGCAAATGTAAGGTATGAGTAAAAAATGTCCTGTTGCATTCAACTATTCAGTGCTATATTTGCAGATTAGACCTTCTTTGGCATTTGTGGGGCCAAAATTTTGGGGTGTCTGCCTTTTTCTTTTTCTTTTGCAAGGTTCTGAGGGTTAAGATATCAAGTTAGAAGCTTAAGACACTAATTAAAACTTCACTGTCCCATACATTCGACTGGATTTTCAGAGAGGCAGGACCAAGTACTAAATCAGTACCTGAACCTGGATGCAAGAGGGACCTGGTTGCAACATCTATCACTACATTGATGGCTAGGGTTGATTTGGCTGATTTGGCTGGCTAGGCAAGCCAAATCACCACTCTCACTTCCTCTCTCACCACTCCATGTGCATCCCTATCAACGCTGCATGCTTGGTGGAAGAAGACAACCATCCTAGATAGGAGTGTACCAATCTTCATTCAAGAGTACCTTAACCCTACACTCCATTTGGACCTGAAAAGCTTCCAAACTCTATACTGTGCAAAAAATGTGGTCCTGCACATTACTATTGGCCAGACCCTGAAAGTTTAAGAGACCCAAAACATGTTTATACATGGCATTGGCCAAATGAAGACTCTCTAGCCTTGACTTAAAATGATAGAGATATTTGGAATAAGTGAATAGAACTATGTTTAATTTAATTACTGATTTCTTGAAAAAATATATCCTGCTAGAATCAAATAGCCAGACAAACAAAGAGTTTATGGTGAGTTCTCGTATGGTATTATTGCCACCTTCAATGCTACCATTGACCCTTGAGAAGGATGGTCTTTCCATATATTTGATTTCTGGTATAAGATTTTACTTGACTCCTAATTAAATATGTGTTACATAATCCTACTAGTTCTCAAAAAGGTTCTCATGAACCTTAAGCAGCAAAGTATGAGTTTATTTAGTCATGGACATCTATCTACAGGCAATAGTACTCAAAGCCTTTGAGTCCATGGTTTTATGAGTCTTTCCAGCTGGATCACCTTTCTTGTGTCTAAATACAACTTCTGAATCAGTTGTGCAAATATAAAGCACAAATTTACCTACAAATAATCAGTATATTTGAGTTCTTCTGAAGAAGCACATATTTATTAGATGATTAGGAAATGCATGTACAGTAACATCAATAGCAGATACTCTTCAATGTTGTCCCTGCTTTCTCTGATAGACTTTGATAGTTGACAACATGCATACTAAAATAAACAATGGGAAACTCAGGATCCAGTGGGACTTCCAAGCACACATTCATAACATTGAAACCACAATTAACTTTGGTTGACATTTCGTTAACATCTACAAGATTTGAATATTAATATTGTATGCAAAAACTTGGAAAAGCAATGGAATACTGAGAATGGAAGATTGGATTATAAAATCAATTAAATTTGAAGAAATGGCCAAGCAATGGCAGAGGAAAAAATGACCAAGATTGTTTTGTAATACTGGAAACCTTACATGGATTTTGTGTTGAGAGAAAAAAATCGCAACACAAATTGAAGATTTCTGGATTTGGGGGTTAAAAAGGGTTAAAAAGAAGAGGGAGAACAGATAAGATGATCATTACCTGATAGAAGGGTGGGAGGCTTAATTATATCCTTGTATCTTTTTTTCATTTTCTTACATCGCATTATTTTCTGCTTGTTTTGTATACTTTTACTCTATTGTATAATAAAGATTTGAATATTACCAGTCTACTCCAGGATTTGTTTATCAAAAATATTTCCAGGTGTTAATTCAGCACGTCTGATTTTTGGCCTCTGGATATGACTTTGTTTAGCAGCTTTGTAACCAAAGCAAAGCAAAACATGGGCCTCTCTAAAGGAATTACAACCTATTTTCCTCCTTAGTAGGATAGACTGCAGATCTGATGGTTGTATTAGAACTACCAAGAAAATATCCATTTCACTTTCACTTCCCAAGCCTTTAAAAGTGAAGGGAGGCCACAGAGGAATCCTCACATTTCCTGGGCCTATATGAACTAGGTCAAGGGTGTCAAACTCACAGCATCACGTTGTCGTCATGTGACATATCGTATTGCTAAACTGGGGGTGGGCATGGCCAGCATGTGACACATTTGGCCTGCATGCCACGAGTTTGATACCCCTGAACTATGTTACCAAGATCCTCAATTCTCGCACGATTGTATTACAGTGAACAGAAGGCACACATGAATGGGTGGCAAATATGGCCATATTTGCTGCTAATTCAGTGTTTGAGAAAATGTGTATGATTATGAGAAATTGGAAGAAAGAGGGGGAGGGAGGGAGGGAGGAAGGGAGAGAGAGAGAAATTGCGAGAGAGAGATTGAGAGATAGAGATAGAGATAGATAGAGAGAGAGAGAGAGAGAGAGAGAGAGAGAGAAGAGGCTAATGATTGCAAGGAACTCAGGCTGAGTGGTGTTCGTAACTATCCTATTGAGGAAGATTTTGTCCTCATTTCACCCTGAATCCTGACTGTGCAGGCCTGGTTATCTGGGTGGGACAGCAGAACGTCGGTTGCCAGTGTAACTAGTGACTGTTTCACCATAGAAGTTCTGATATCCCTACCACATCAGTATAATGTCACATTATTATGCGGTGGCACAGTGGTTAGAATGCAGTATTGCAGGCCAATTCTGCCGACTTCCAGCAGATCCATTCTCATCGGCTCAAGTTTGACTCAGCTTTCCATACTTTTGAAGTCCCAGATATTTGGGGGGAATATACTTACTCTGTAAACCACTTGGAGAGAGTTGTAAAGCACCAGAAGTGGTTTATAAATCTAAGTGCTATTCCTATTGCTATTATTACTGATAATGCAAGACAAACTGGGGACTGAGAGGGCTCTACCTCCCTGCATCATCTATATCTCAGAGGTTGTGTTGGGTGTTCTGAGCTTTTTGTTTACTTGTTATTTACCAATCAAAATCAGTATGCTATGAAAAACTCTATATCTGTATTCCTTGTATTGAGTTTTGAGCCCCCAAAGTAATTTATGGGGATTATGAATACAAATCCACAGGATCTACCCTTGCAAAAATAAACATTATCCACCAACTTTAATCTTGGTTTGGGAAAATGGAGCCAGAGGCACACCTCCATGAAATTATGAAAATGGGTGAGGTAAAGTATTTTGCACATTTAACATACGTTAGTAACAATGGATGTCTTAATGACTTGGAAAAATGGTAACAATTTATGTTGCAAAAGTCACTGAGCAATTTATGTTGCAAAAGTCACTGAGCCACATATATTGTACTTCCTGGTAAGGTACGCCTACCTGCTGCTTTACTTGTCTGCTGTAATAATGAAAGTTCTTTTCCTGATATTTTGCTGACATAAGTCAACTGAATAAATTCAGGTGATAGCAAGAGCAATAGGTTAAAAAATAAGCCTTTTATAGGTTTGATACATCATTATCTCTACCCGTTACTGCCCAATACTGCCCGTTTTAAGGCTTTCCTTAAAAAAGCTGTTACCAGATGTTTCTGTACATATTTACTCATTGCTGCGAGACCGTTGGAACAATTTCTATCCATTACTAACATCATCACAGATGCAAGCTCTTCCTTAAATGGAAATTTATTCAAACAGCAGTCTATACACACATAGTTAGAAAACCATTCTTTTACTCAAGATTATTTCAGAATGCCAAAAATATTCTGCTTCGGCAATATAATTACTTAACATACACACACGCACCCCACATATATAAGTTTGCCACTGGAAAGAGCACCAAATACATCATTTTAATTGGTCCCCCCCCCGTTGTAAGAACTAAAAGGGCCTTCAGAATGAGGATAACCAATCTGTGTTAGTGGCAGAACTATCCTTCGTTGTGAGCTGTTCCAGAGAATAACAATCACAATAAAAATACAACTGCTATGCTGAGTTTGAAGCTCCCGAATCAATATTTTGTTCAGCTGCGAAGTAAACATCATACTGTTAGATCACTTAAGACAGAACTAAGGCAGGATGTTTGCATTTTCAGCACCTGTTCTGATTAGGTTTCAACACTCAAGGACTGAATACACACAACAAGCACTGTGTACACTCCATGGAGTGCCTGAACAAAGGTCCTAGACGAAGATTCTCCAGGCGTTCTTCAGAGGTGGTTGGTTCCCTAAAATACAGATATCTTGACAGCCTGAGGCATTTGTGCTAAGAAACATTGGTTTCTGCATTTCTGATGCAGCTGCTCACATTTCATTATTTTTTATTAGGTTCATGTACCCATCCTATTGACCAAATAAGCGGTAAAGAACCTTGCTAACGTTATTGCATTAAAGGCCTGTAGCTTGAACCATTCCTTGCAAAGCCTCTCTACAGTTGTGTGTAGATCGGCAACTTTAACATTTATTTATGATTGTATATGCAGATGATCCACACTTGTGGAATTTATTGATTTAACAATATGAATATGCTGGTCTAATCCCTACAGATTCTGGGTGACAGAAAACCGTACATCTGTTCTAATATCGGACCAGTGTTTGCCAGTTTAAAGGCTGTCCTTTGAAGCAAGCAATGAGCTTCAAACACTGTAGCAGATGAACATAAAATCCGTATTTCACAGGACTGTAGTCACCGCATTTTATGCTGCTACATAAAAACTCTGTCAAGAAAGCTTTTCCCCTTCTTATAGGAGGAAGAAAATCAAAGCTTTGGCGAAATGATATATTATCTAATTTAGATCAAAGATATTCCCTATTACCAGAGGCTATGCCTGCAAGAATAAGAAACTGATGAACAAATTTGGGACCATACATGGCAGATAATGTCATGAAGGCATTAGGGCTTCCACAACCCAGAAAATTGCTTCAAGATATTGCTGTCCTTTCAAATGGCGGTTGCTTTGCTAGTGAACTCAGGCTGTCCCTGGTCATTTTTTTAAGCAGAGCATTTATTTTGGCCATTGGTCAGAAATGCAAAAACACAAAGATAAATAACAAACACCTCATTTTTTTTAGCAATTTCAACAAATTGACAAGCCCTATCAGGTGGTATCTGGTGAAATAAAAAAAAAAGGGACTCTGACAAGCAGAAGTGTGAGAAAAGACAACCGGAGTTGCGTAACACTGACATTTTTATTAGAATTCATTTGTAACAAATGGAGCTTGTGTCAGCAAAGAACTGATTTCCATACAGACTTTCTTTCGCCACTAATGTAACGAAGTAAGAAAATAAAAAGCACGCCTTTCATTCTGTAAAACATTTACGCGTACTACTGATTAGAGGTAATTGTATTTTTTTTTAACAAGCCATTTTACAAGGTTTTTTTTTTTGTTTTGTTTTAATTTTTCAGTCTAGGCATCCAAAACGAGAGCAGAGAACACAACTTGTATTATTTTTGTAAAGACACTCCAAGCCTGAATGGCAACGCCACATAACAAGATGGATGACGGGACCCTCAGCCCTCTAATGATAGTCTTTTGGAGTATCAGGGCTCTTAAAAATTAAAAGATTAAAACCAGAAGAGGGGGGGGGAATAAAAAAGGGGGGAAATCTGTGTTTCATTGTTGCCCCTGCAAACTTTCCCCCTCTTTTATCATGTTTTTGTGTTATTTACATACACACAAGTGGATTTTCATAATTGGTTTTCTTACAGATGGGTTCAAGTAATAATACTATTGGGTGTAGAATCAATAGGGCAGTGCATAGTACAAAGATATAGAAAGTGCAGATCACCCTCCTTTGCCCATCCATCCTCACCAACGGCTAACCATGCAAACCATTTTTTTTTAAAAAAGAGAGCTAAAATAAAAGTTCTGTACAAATAATTCTTATATAGTTTGTGTATTTCTCCGTCATTAACTAATTACAAAATTATACATAACTACACATACATAGGTAAATAATAGCACCGTACTGATTATGCTGAGGAAACAAAATGCCGACTATGGTGAATGACGATTCACGAGACCGACTCGTTGAAAAAAAAAAGAAAAAGGAAATGAGAGAAGAAGAAAAATCACCACACCGCAAAGAAACCCAAATGGAATGCACATCAATGATTTGGATAGAAATCTTTTTAGAAGCAACTCTTGAATAGTTGCTTGGAGAGGACTGGCTATTTAATTGGCGTCTTTTCTGTGTTGTGCGCGCCCTTCCTACTGATTTAGCGTATGATCTTCTTTTACAAAACAAATGAATGTTGGAGAAAGGCTGGCCCTGATCTGTAGTGAGCCACTTAAAAGGCATGTCTGCACAAGATGTCCACAGATAGAGCTGGGGCACATTTGGAGTCCTCCTAGACCAGGGGTGTCAAACTCGTGACCTCAAGTTTTCGTCACCTGGCATATTGCGACTTTTTCCCCTTCACTAAACAGGGGGTGGGTATAGCCAGTGTGTGATGCATCCGGCCTGTGGGCCGTGAATTTGACACTCCTGTCCTAGACTCTACAGGGATGGTGGAAGGCAACTTTGCACAGATCCATCTTGTGCGCCAATTGTGCCCTGTCCTGGACACAATGAGCTCTTGCTGATGTACGATTGCTTCCTAAGCCCCCCATTCTTCTGCCACACCTTGCTGATAGCTATACCTATGATTACTAATTCTTTAGCGTCCCAGTTTCTGCAAGACCCAACCGATCCATGTTACACGGTCCTGCTCTTTGGGGAAAAATTCTATTGCTTTGGCCCTTGCAGGTTTGTGCTTGAATTTAAGCCAATTCACCCAAAGCGTTTATGCAGCCATGCCTCTCCAATATCGTTGGATGGCACGTCAATCTGTCGAGCCATCCTTTTGATTCAATGTGTGAATTCAGTATGTAGCCTGGCCCTTTTTTATTTTTGACAGAAACAAATCAAAAGGAAACATGCAGTGCACACATTCATGTTGGATTCTGATGTAGAATTAAAGAATCTCACTCTGAGGTAGCCTTCTATAATGCTTATTTAAAAACTATTATACATATGTATGTGGATTTTTTTTGTTTTTTGCGCTTTTTAATTGATTTTCTTAAAATATATATATATATAAAAGTGCTCAAATAGAATGCTTTCTAGTGTTTGGTCTTTTAATATATTTATTTCTGGTAATGGTGGAAAACATGGAAAAATAAATGCTAATGTAGGTATACTCTTGGTTGCTTTTCTTTATGGAAACACATCTAAAAACATTTCTTTGTGATCTATATTTCGATCAAACATGGCACCAGGTAGACCTAGCCCAATATAAGAAACAATGGCTTCTGTTCAACTGGCACAATCCATTTCTTCAGTTGTCATTAGACAATACCACCGTAAGTCCTTTGTCCAATCCAGCTGATCTCAGGAGCCCTCCTAGCTTGAGTTAAAAGAACCTGTTGTGGCCTCCAGTAAAATTCACGTACATGAGTAGGGATCCAAACCCAGTCAAATTGCCATTCCTAAAGTATTAGGAGTATTTTATTATATTTTTAGAATAGCAGCATGTCTATAAAACAAAACAAAGTAAAATTATAGTTATGAATGCCAGCTGGGGGCATTTTTGAAATAGTTTGCCTGTGCCTACAGGGTGCCTGACTACCCTCTGGTATGAATAAAAAAAATATCAATAGTGAAAACTTGGAATGAATATTGTTAAGAAAAACTTCACATGCTGAAAAGAGACTGTGTTAATTGGAAAAAAAAAGGTTGATGAGAAATCACAGAGATCCTGTTGGAGCAAACATAGACAAAAAATAATAATGAAGCAATGCTATCAAAATAGGCATCAAATATAAGGCACTCTAAATGCAAAAATTAAAACTGAAAAACAGCATTTCTAACTGGTGCTGTATGTCAGAAAACATTCTGGCCTACAGAGCAACGTGTGTTTGGCTTTGCCCCATTATACGTCGTCATTCCAAATATCTTATTCTATACTGTGGACAATTTTATAAGTGGATACATTTTAAAAACCCTTGACAACTATTATAGCATTTTCCTTCTGTTAGGGATATGCACTGACCTCCTTCATATGCCTACTTCCTATAGTTATTATGGATGCTATTGCACTAAAATTTGAAATCTCACTGACAGCTATAACATGATATGCAATGCAAACCCTAAGCAGGTTTATTTAGAAGTAAGTCCCACTGAGTTAATGGGCCTTCTCTTCTAGTAATGACGGATCAAACCTTAATGTGCATGGGTGATGAATGATGTGTGTGCACATGATTTCTACCCGTTAGATTTGGGTAAGGTTGAATTTCAAGTATCACTGATGTGCATTCCTCATTTCCCCTAGGAAATTGAAAAGAAAGCAAAACAAAAAGATAAAAGAAACACAAATCCCTCAAAAGCAAACCTCGAAATACAGAGATGTGTAGAAATATTGTATGGTCTGAATGTATCAATTTGGATTTTCCCCCTACTACTTCAACAAATCCAAGTCATGGAAGAACTGATACATGTATATTTATATTTATATATTTATATTTGTGTGCATTTCTTTCTGTCTATCTACGTATTATTGTTGTAGATGGATAGAGAGAGAATGAGAGAGATATACATATATTTATAATAGAAAGAGAAACGTGTGAATGTTAGTAGCAGCTTTATACTTGCGCTTCCCTGTTGATTCCAAAAGAAATAAAAACAAAATCTCCCATATGTAGATTAACTGATTTATATTTCATTGGAAAAAAAAAATCAAATGTAAAAGCAAGATCTAAATGAGAATGTGGTCCTGGAGATAAATATAGGGCTGCACAAAAATGTGCAAATTGTCAAAATTATTTAACATTTCTACAGCGAGATATTACAGATAACAGTTCTACAGCATAAAAAAAAAAACTACAATTCAGAAACAAACAAAAAAATTGAACAGGTATGCAATTTTTGTTTGAATTTACTTCATCGAATGATAAACTTTTGTTGTTGTTTTTTAAAAAAGGAAGAAAAGTTTACACAGTTAAAAATGAAGCACAGGTCAGCAGTATCTTTACAATACTAGAAAACTAAATCAAGGACTTTCTTTTCAAACATTTGCCCTTTGCCCTCCCAACACCAAAGGTTACTGATGAGCAATATGGCAGGAAGGGGGGGATGTTGGAACCAAGAGGTGATTTTGTTCTGGAGGAGCCGGGACGGGCTTCCTGACGAACATCTGGCGCTGAATTGCAGAAACCTAACGTTGGCATCGTTCATTATCATGCGGTCCTGAACGAGATGATCGTCCTTGGAAGGAATGTCCTCTTCCTCTTCATTCAAATTCAATCAAAACGGAATCTTGGGATCTCTGTAAACTGAAATCCTTCCGGTGCCTCAACCCAGTCAAGTTTCTTTAATTATGTTTCTGGTTAAGTTTACTGATGACTGAATTGTTGGTTCACCCGGCAGTTTTTTTTTCCTGTTAATATTTCCCACTAATTGGTCTTTAATTTAAAGTTAAGTACTTCTCAAGCACACTGTATGGCTCAGAAGAGGCTCTCTGGATCTTAAAGGGCCTGTAGTTAACAATCCAGAATGGGTCAGCGTTTTTCCATTTGTTTTTTACGTTGCATAGTGATCAAAGCTGCCCAGATATTCTAGTGCAGCTCGATAGCAGAACTGATACTGATCCTTGGGAAAGAGAGAGGGAGAGAGAGAGAGAGAGAGAAATTTGGGTTGAAATGAATATATTTGCTCAGTAAAGATACATTGACAATTTTCTAATCCTGAGTAAGAGAACAGAAAAAAGAGGTCACTTTCTGTATTTACACAAGCTCTGTGTTCCCTTACCGTTTCAGATGTATAGGGGATCAGGATAATTTTGGTTTAAAAGCTAAATCAGAGTGGCTGTTATCCTTGGCAGAGAATTTGTATCTCCCTAACAGGATACATATAAATGTGATGTATGTGCTTAACATTCATGTTTGTGGTAACCACTAAAGAACTGCATCTGAATTATGGAATTACAGAATGGACAGGGAGACCAAACATCTAACACACAGCCTTTTGGTTGAGATCTACAAGAAAGTCTGGTACCAGGTTGTATGTAGAGAATGTCACAAGTAGAATGTCCAAGAAGTGCCTTAAGTCACCCCTCCAGCAAGTGATCCATTGTATTTTTAGTAGACTAGCTCAAAGCAGGCCCTCCAGCACTTTTGGGTGTAATCTTAATTGCAAAAAACACAAAAAGCAGCAGTAGGAAGACTACTTCAGAACATCCTGCCCTATGCACCTTGTTTCATTCTTGTGCTCCTGAAAAAGAATATTGCACTAGATTGACTAATTGCTTTCAGACAACTCTAATCCTAACCTTTGATATATTTCTTTTTTCTTTTTCTATCTGTATCTGTCTGTCTGTCTCTCTCACATTAAGTAATTATTTAATGAAGCCCTCAGTACTAGGTAACTAGTTGTTGTTTTATTAGAATTTTTGGCCAATTGATTTAATTGTTTTTACTTGTTTTTAATTTTTCTATTGTCATGGTTTTATTTCTGGCTGTACACCGAAGGACTCTGGCTGAGTCCTTCGGGAGAAGGGTGGTATAGAAATTTAATGAAATAAATAAAATAAATAAGTAACTAGCTCATGAATATTGCACAAAAATTACTTTGATGTAATCAGTAGTATTTTTTTCTTAATATTATATTTAATCTTGTATGAAGACGTCTAATAATTTTATGCTTGTAACAGTGATTTCCTTAACTGTAATTAATATTGACAGAACATTTTTTTCTTTATATTTAAAATTCCAAATTATCCAACTCAATAACTTTCTCAATAACTTTAATTAATACTGTATCTTTGTCCCGAAACAACATAAGGCATTAAGATATATAACAAGATAATAAAGAGGGAAACATTCTCATCCTTTAGCATTGTGGTTCTTCTTCGTTTTACTGATTGTTAGATCTACAGCCTCCTTTTCTTCCCCCTCTTGCCCTAAGGTGCAGCAACAGATTTTTGCTGAATCCAAGTAAAGTAAGGAAGAGGATCTTTCAGCTGTTATTGTGAAAACAAGGTGTGAGTTAAGAGAAAGGAATTCTATCGTGAGTCTAGAGGGCAAGGATTGGGGAGGGGGGGACCCTTGTTTTAAATCCCAGAACATTTATGGTCTTACTCGAAATAAAAAATGCAGGTCCTTGTCATTTTGTGTCTCCTTCGGGGAGAACAGAATCTCCCAAATAATCAGGAATTTGGACAATGCAGGGATTTCCATCGCACCTGAGGCTGTACTAAAATGCAAGTGGACCCAATCCTCTGCAGATATTTGGGCTCAAGATGGGAGGTTCAGAAAAATTGCACCAGTTTATTCAACCTTCAATCAGATTTATTTATTTAATTTATATAATGCCTTTATTATTTTTACAAACAACTCAAAGTGGTAAATATATCTAATATTCCTTCCTCCTCTTAATTTCCCCAAAACAACGACCCTGTGAGGTAAGTTGGGCTGAGAGAGTGTGACTGGTCACCCAGCTGGCTTTCATGGCTAAGGGAGGGTTAGAACTCATGGTCTCCTGCTTTCTAGCTACTAGTCTCTGGGAAATTGCAGTGGACAACTGGGTGATACTGAAACCACCTCCAGTTGCTACCCTTTTAGTCCCCAATCAGGAACTAAATAAAGATGTGCTACTATTCTTTTCTTCTCATCCTGCCTTATATTTCAAGGGAAGTCTTCATTGCTTAAAGCATCCTTCAATGAAAGAATGAAAATAGTCTATTTGTAGGTTCTATATTGGCTTATGTTACAAAATATAAATAACAAATAGCAAATAAAGATATATATTTGATCATTACTATATTCATTCATTCATTCATTCATTCATTCATTCATTCATTCATTCATTTATTAATCAAATTTCTATACCGCCCTACTCCCGAAGGACTCAGGGCAGTGAACAGCCAAGATAAAATACAGATAATACAAATATTAAAAATCCCTTAAAATTATTAAATATTTTGGCCGAAATACAGATTAAAACACCCAATTTATAAAATCACGAATTAAAAAATTTAAAAGAGGAGAGTTAGGCCAGGCCAGCCTGCTGAAATAGAAAAGTTTTGAGAGCACGGCAAAACGTGCGCAGGTCCGGGATCCTCCGTATCTCTGGGGGGAGCTCGTTCCAGATGGTAGGTGCCCCCACAGAGAAGGCTCTCCCCCTGGGGCCCGCCAGTCGACACTGTTTGGCCGACGGCACCCTGAGGAGCCCCTCTCTATGGGAGCGTACTGGTCGGTGAGAGGCTATTGGTAGCAGAAGGCGGTCTCGTAAATACCCCGGTCCGATGCCATGGAGCACTCTAAAGATGGTAACCAAAACCTTGAAGCGCACCCGGAAGACCACCAGGAGCCAGTGCAGCTCGCGCAGAAGGGGGGTCACATGGGAGCGCCATGTCGTTCCCATAACCACCCGCGCGGCCGCATTCTGGACCAGCTGGAGCCTCCGGGTGCTCCTCAAGGGGAGCCCCATGTAGAGAGCATTGCAGTAGTCCAAGCGGGAAGTATGAGCATGAGTGACCGTATTTAACGAGTCCCGATCCAGAAAGGGACGCAACTGGCGAATCAGGTGAACCTGATAAAAAGTCCCCCTGGCCACGGCCGTCATATGCTCTTCTAAAGACAGCCGTGAGTCCAGGAGGACACCCAAGTTGCGAACCCTCTCCGTGGGGGCCAATGTATATGTATATACAGATGTATGTGTGTGTATGTAGAAAACTGTTTTTCTCACCTCTGTTTGTACCATGGCTGGCCGCTGCGTCCTTAACATTTTGACAGTCTGGAAAATATCTACAACACCTTCATATCTCATTCGTTCCAACACAATGCTTAGGGTTATGAACACTCCAGTTCTTCCAACACCCGCACTAGAAAAAAAGAAAGAAAAGAAGGAAGGAAGGAAAAGAAAGAGAGAGAAAGAGAGAGAGAGAGAAGAAAGAAAAATAAAAAAGCAAAATTTAGTTGAACACCAAACTGTGGATGGAATACAGCTTATGTATACAAGTTCTATAAACTGAACATGTAAATCACATTCTTGCAAGGTGATTCTTTTTTGCTTAAGCCAAGTAGTAATTGTAACTGAAATTCTGAATGTTATTTGAAGACACTGTTTTTGAGTAGGAGTAGATAATGAAAAACTAGGAGATCTTTATCAACAGAGATATTTGAAAATCATTTTTTTAAAGCATACACCAGCTGATAGCAGAAGAACTACATTTAGTTAAAAGATTGTGCTTTGAAAGTATTTTGAGAAAGCATTTTTTCTACTACCCATTAAAAGATTAACATTATTGGATGTTGGGTTACTCTTCCAAATTATTGTATCAGGCTCCTGGCCTAACTGTATGACAACATGGCTAATAATGTAAAATATTAATTAACTGAAAACACATGTTACAATCTGATGGGATAAAATATTGGAATGTTCAGATTAAAATAATGATTTCAAGTTATTACTGTTTATTTTAAATTGAAAGAAAATGAAAGCAGGATTTTGCCACGTTTGCTTCAAACCAGTCCATGTCAATAACTAAAACAAAATGAAGAACAAATGTTACAATTACTCTTTCCTCTTTTTTCTTACAAGAAATCTATTAGGGGATTATATAAACAGTTGTATTGTAGATACGTTTTTTTAACTGTACAAATAAACGAGGGAAGCAAACACTTTTGCTATGATTATGGATTTTTAGCTAATGATTTTCTTAATCTCTCTTTCTCTCTCTGATTATATGCCATGAATTATCCGTATGCATTTACTCTTAGTACTCTTTCTGCAGTATAATCTGTCCCCAACCAACCCTTCGGATTTTGCAATGGTGTGCCCATTGATGCTTGAGTCCAATTGAGTCCATCCAGTTTGTTGCTGGTTGGTTTTTTTCTCTTTCCTGCCATTTTCCCTGGATATATATGCACAGACACTCACACATAACTGTATGAATAAATGTGAGTGCAAATTGAACAAATATATATCCTAGAAAGGTACAGTTCGTACACACGTTGGAGATGTGACATGTTCACGTAAGTGAAATAAAAAATTGGGACTCTAAGGTGCACTTATAATACAGCTTGCCATTATATGAGTCATTATATGACTATAAATTTATGTCTTCAAGTGTTAACTAAATAGGATCAGTATTTATTTTCTACTCTGTCAAAAGATGATTTTACAGAGCTAATCCTTTAATTATAGTATCTGATTTATAACTCTGCCTTACTTTTTGGAAGGATACAAATATGAATTTTCTTCCTACTATTCACATCTAATACATGCTGGCTTGCTATGTATTCCCTCCATTGACTCAATTCTTTAGACTATTAGTTATCCCTTCCACTTCCATAGAAGACATAGATATGAAGACATATCACATCACCTGAATCAACATTTTTGAACAAATTATGGGGACAGGCATTCTTTCTATGGATGCAGAATTGCTGTACACATTTTGTAAATACCCAGAGAGAGATTATCTTTATTCTGTAGTTCCTGAACATTTCTAGGCTGTTTCTGTCCATTTTTATACAGCTGATAATATTTTATCTTCTACTTTTGTTCCTGCCTAGTCTTTTACAAAGACTGAATATTAGAGTTCTATAGTCCCATAAGGAAGAAGCAAGCTTCTACTTTTGTTCCTGCCTAGTCTTTCACAAATAGGCAATATTAGAGTTCTATAGTCCCATAAGGAAGAAGCAAGCTGCAGAATTGCCAGAACTGGAAAATTGTATAAATCTTGCAATGCTTTCCATTAGGCAATGGAATTCTTTCATTCAAGAATTCAATGTGCAATTCTTTCACATTTTTACTGAACATATGATTATCAAATTAAAACATTAGTTTTTGCGATCCATAAAGCAAATTGATTAAATAAACACAAAAGATTACGATTATGATAATCTTTATTACAGTCACTGAGCAGTTCGTAAGCAAAAGACGTTCTATCTTAAATATTCTGTAGGATTGTATTTAAAAAATGTTCCCCACCTTGTTCCATTTATATTCAACAAAACAATGAAATATTATTTTTCTAAGCTTACTAGAGGAAATAATTGTCAGCTACTACAACCTTTTGCTTCACACTGGGATTTGTAGGAATATTAGCAGCAGCATTACTGACAGATGACTGTCCAGATTCCAGTTAAATTCCAGTAGAAGAAAATCTTTTTTTCCTTCTGAGACTGCTAGATCTACTGCATGGGTCTACTATGCTGTTTATTGTCATACTTCTGTAGATGGGAAACGAAAACTGTCAGATAATGGCATGAATAAGGTCACACTGTCAGCTCAATGCTGACATGACATTTGCTTCCCCGTGCCTATATTTCTACTTCGGCATGCTATTACCATCTTTTAACTTCTTGTCATTTTAATTAGACAAACAATATTTAGCATCTGCGTTTCTTTCTCTTACCTACAGTGAACCGAAATTGGCCCGTCTTGTCCAAACTGCTCTTTCGTTTTATGAACTTGGCCAATGAAGTCTATAAACCCTTCTCCCGATTTTGGCACTCCTTGTTCAGGCCAGTCAGTAAACTGGAATTGCCTCACTGTTCGGGACTGGCCATCCTTGGAATGAAAAGCAGAGAGATCAGATGGGAAGTACAGCAGAAGATGACATGTTTAACATTCTTATTTAGATTTTGTGGTCGTATATTGACAAGGAAAGTGACCTGCAATAAAATGAAGATAGCTTTCCGGCAATTTAACTGCAGTCATGATGAAATTTGCCTTTTGCTCCTTTTTTTGCCATTAACAGAACCACAGTGACACAAGAGTGCAATTTCATTAACCACAGTGATGCTCAAATTATTCTCTGCCCTGGAGAGGGTGTTTTTGACATTTAAATCCTGGAAAAGCAAAATCTGCAGACAGGAAAACAGGCCTGGAGAAAACTTGATTTTGAAGCAATACCAACAAACACAAAAATATCTTTTGTCTATTGGTCGCTATTATGTCCACCTTCTTGTCCCTTTTCAATGTGTTCCTCTGTTGGCCTAGCCAAGCCACTTGAATGTTTATGGACAGGATTCTTTTGTTACTAATTTGTCTTCATGTTAGTTCTTTCTTTCTTCATAGCATCTATTTCTCTATCAAAGCTGCATGCAAATGATAGTGAAGCCAGCCTAAAGTATTAAAGAATATTCTTATTCAAACAATTGCTGAAATTGCAATTCTGGATCCACCTTGTAAACCAAGATTTGAAGAAACTTCTTTGCAGGCAGACAACAGAAACAAAGCGAACTCATATAATTCAAGATAGCCTTGTAAAATTAACATTGTTATTGGCGCATCTGCTTGCATATAATCTACCAGTAACAATTTCAGGCATTTTGATATCATGAAAAATATAAAAGAATACCAACTTCCAGCTGACTGAAGCCTTAGTAAATGGCTTCTTGGAGGCAGTTCAAATTTGCCACAAGTGAATGGTTCTTTATAGCCTAATGTCTTTTGATTAGTATTGTAAATCATGAGTACAGTTCATAATAGTGGCCTTTGTGACATGGACACCTGCCTAATTAGGGCTGTCTTTACATGTCTCACTTTCTAACCATCTACAGGGCCGCTATCATTTTTGATCTCCATAAAATCAATTAAGTGACCCAGCAATGTGAACTAGATCTTATCAAAATGAAGACATCAAGTCCTTTATAATTTGTAGCATTGCCCTGGAAAAAGTAATGGTTATAGTAATTGGCAGCAAGAGAACAGATTATGTATCAAAGGATTTGATCAACCTGCCTCAACTGCTGTGCTGACTTGTCTTCGTATATTGTCAGACTATCGAAACTGACATTTAATAGAAATGACACAAATTGAACTATTGCTATTAACTTTCATGCCTTCTGGATACCTTCTACATTCTGAATGCATCCACTTTCTAGCCATGGTAGAAGAAACTGCAGATGCTGTCTCTCTGTGCCTGCAAGCTATAATTGAGGCATGATGCACAAGAGGAGGACGGGAAAACTATTGCTAGATGGCCAATTGCTTAAAATGGCACTTTCTGCAGAATGAAACCAATGAAGAATCTCAGTGATGAACGGGAATTCTTATAAAGCAGATTGGAAGCTGGAGGCAAGGGGGGAAAAAGCATTCTCCTACCAATGCATTCAGTTGATTGCCTTGACACAGAGGTGAATAAAACTTGCCTCAAATAGAAAAGCAACACAAAAATGATAACTTGCACTTCGTGTCATTATTATTCAAATTCTGCAGTACGTTATTCAGCAACAACATGCAGATGGAAAGGGCGCCATTATATTTCTGTAATCAGTAGAGTCCAATGAAATATGAGAAGTGTTTTGATTCTGGGAAATAGTTTAGGTGAATTTGACGGATAACTTGGTACTATCATCTTTGGACAAATTCTCAAGACCCCAAAAAGCCAGAGTAACAATCACTTCATCTTTAATTGCTTGTCTTTTTTTTAATACTTGTGTGGTGCCAGTAAATTAGCACAAGTACATAAGAAATAAACATTGTTCTCACTGATGATGAAAAATTATGTCCCGAAATTTAATGAGATGCTAACTTTTAAAAGTCACCCCACAAAAGGCCAAGATTATATTAATTAATTTGGATGAGATCCTCTAGCACTATTGTGAAGTTTAATTCTATCTGACTCTTTGACCTAGGAGGCCCTGTAAGCAATAGAAAAAACAACAACTGTATATTATTGCTATATTAATAGCAATATTAATATTGTGCACACATACCTGATTGTTTGATATCTAACCCGATGAACTAGAAGGTTATTTGGATTTGGGTTGTCTGTTACTATGGCCAACGAAAGGTCTTTGGAACAAACTACTGTATACAAATGACAGAAAGTGCTTTACTATTCAAAAGTTGTGTGTAGCTCCTCCAATTCACTGACCCTGATTGCTCACAAGGAATATTAGGTGTAAAAAAGTGGGAAGTTATGTTTAAACTTTCCCAAGAAATACAGACTGAATCACAGGGCTAATACAAAAGTTCCACTTTAGATGAAACTATTTTCGCAATGGCATTACATTCTTCAGTTATCACAGCTGAAAGGAAAAAAAAATTGATAATTCAATTTCATGGGAATTTTGTTGCTATTTGCAACACATGCACAAATCAGAATAAAGAGCCCAACCATGGCATACTGCTTTATATTGATCCTTTAAGTTTATGCAGGGTTTGTCCATCTCATGATCCATGGTGGCCAAATAGTGAAGGCAATAGTGATCCTCAATGCCTAACTCTAGAATGGCAAGGAGAGGCTTGAAACTGACTGAATAATTCTAGTAAGGAAAATCTACAAAGTCAGAATGTGACAGAAGAAAATTTCCAAGGGTTGAAAAAGGTACAGTCATTGTTGTACTTCGCTCAGAATTGAAAGTGCAGAATAATTATGTAACAATGGTTAATTTCATTTTCCTTATCACAGAATTTTAGTTACTTACTTTAGTGTAAAATTGGGGATAAATGTGGCTAATCTTTTGGAATGAAATACATTTTAATCTAGTAAAACTCCATATGTAAAGAATATGTGAAATATGCATGTAATGACCCTTTCTGGGCAGCTTTCTGCATAAAGACACATGTGTCAGGAGGATTGGAGAAACTTCCATTCAAAACTTTGAACTGGATATGATTAGATTAAATCATTACTGTCAATCTTGAATCTTCATTTTAAAGTCTTCAAATTACTTTTGTAATTCAGTGGCCTTTGGCACACGTACACCTATATGTTTATCAAATAGCGTTAACTAAATTTGCATATCCCAACATATCAATAACTTTGTAGAATAACTTTCAATAGGGTCAGTACATTCAGTAAAATATTGTTCCTGTTGCAGTTAGTATCCCAAATGCAATACTTTACATTCTCCCACAGAAGCCAAATCTAATAAGGAAAAGGGAGAGTTACACTCCACAAATACAGATATTAAATCAGGTGAAATTGTAACTGGATAGCCACATCCTAAGTTCTGCTGAGAATATTTTCTCAATTTATATGGATACATTCTCCATAGGAAGCATGCTTACTACTAATTTGGGAAAGATGATAGGAAGATGGCTTAGGACCAGGGTACTTACGGGATTGCCTTCTGCCACCAGTAGCCTCTCACCGGCCAGTACACTCACATAGAGAGGGGCTCCTCAGGGTGCCATCGGCCAAACAGTGTCGAATGGCGGCCCCCAGGGGGAGATCCTTCTCTGTGGGGGCACTTGCTATCTGGAATGAGCTCCCCCCGGAGATACGGAGGATCCCGGATTTACGCACCTTCCGCCGTGCCCTCAAGACCTATTTATTTCAACAGGCTGGCCTGGCCTACCTTCCCTTTTAATTGTAACTTTTAAAATTGGTTTTAAAACATTAGGGGTGTTTTAAATTGTTTTGAGCCAAATTATTTAATGGGTTTTTATATTGTCTTTTAAATGTTGTAGTTTGTGTGTTTTATCTTTCTGGCTGTTCATCGCCCTGAGTCCTTCGGGAGTAGGGCGGTATATAAATCTAATAAAATGAAATGGAATGGAATGAATGAATGAAAATGAAGATAAATAGGTCTGCAGGACTTGATTTCTTGATAGAATAGAATAGAAGAACAGAGTTGGAAGGGACCTTGGAGGTCTTCTAGTCCAACCCCCTGCTCAGGCAGGAAACCCTATATCATTTCAGACAAATGGTTGTCCAATCTCTTCTTAAAAACTTCCAGTGTTGGAGAATTCAGTAATATGCTGTCAGAAGGTATATACAAAAGGTACATAAATGTCATGACATCGGGATCTGCCTTACTGAGCCAGTGTGGTCCAGCCAGGTTGGCTTCAGTGTCGGGGGCATGCAATGTCCATTGATTGTATCCTGCTTTGTAGGGCATGCCGAGGTCCAAAAATGGATGGGACACTGTCCGTTTTGGGAAGGAGTTTAAGGAATTTTATAGGAGTTAAAAAGGGTCTCAAAAATGCTTTTTTTTCCTCCAAAAGGCAACTGGACTGTTTTTTCCTTGAGGAAGAATAACAAAAGGTTTTGTTTTTCAGCCAAGAACCTTCATCAGTTGTGATGAAGGAGGGGGGGGAGGGATAGAGGATAGCAGTGGTGGGTTTTTACCGGTTCGCCCCGGTTCGGGTGACCTGGTAGTGGCAGCGGTGGGAGGTTCCGCCCACAGGCCCAGATATCATCACGGATGCTCTGCGCTCTGTGCATGTGCTGTGCGGGCATGTTCACAGTTCCAAACCAGTAGCGAAGGTAAGTGGAATCCACTACTGGAAGATAGGTACTGACAATTGAGACTGGATAATGGGAGATGGAAGGATAGGTTATGACTGGATGGGGGGGGGGGAGAAGGGGATGGAAGGATTGTATTCTTGCAATTGACTGCAAGAAATACAATCCTTCCTTCCCACCACCACCACCTGCCTTTTGAAAAAAAAAATCACTTTTCAGGCAATTGACCTGGATGACTGAGCATCTCCACAGAGTAAAATGGGTATTTTCATTGGCTGCAAGGCTTCATTCATTAAAGCCTCCAAACTAATATCTTAAAATGTATTCCAGATGTGGTCCCCATTCTGTACGGCTATTACAAATGGGAGGCTGAAGGCCATATGTGAGCCCCAAATTGCACTTTTTCCACTCCTTATTAAAGCTTTCTATATCAGTGGTGGGTTTCAAAATTTTTTTACTACTGGTTCTGTGGGCGTGGCTTAGTGGGCGTGACATGGCTTGGTGGGCGTGGCTTGGCAGGCTTGGCAGGGGAAGGTTACTGCAAAATCTCCATTTCCTCCCGAGCAGCTGGGACTTGGGAGGCAGAGAATAGATGGGGGCAGGGCCAGTCAGAATTTTTACTACCGGTTCTCCGAACTACTCAAAATTTCTGCTACCAGTTCTCCAGAACTGGTCAGAACCTGCTGAAACCCACCTCTGATCTATATGATCATACTCTAAAAGCCAGCAAACCTGTTTTATCAACGATTACTTTCCTTTGTAGTGATCCCGTAAATATTAGCTCAATGGGCAATATAGTAATAATATTTTGTATTCATTCAATATCTTTCAGGTGATCAGAATGATTTTCATGTATAATTTCAGTAACAAAAGACCCTCAAATATTTGACTTCAAGAGTGTATTTCACTGCAAACCTCCATTGCAGCTGCCACTACAAAATACGTAATCTCCACTTTCAAAAGCTTGTAATGGGATGTCTGTCCAAAAGATTGATTTCATTTTATTTTCAGGGCAATTAGGACTGCAACCTTTTTAAAAAAAAAAAAAAAACCAAAGCTAATTTAAACACATTGAATGTGCATTTATTTTAACGAAAGAATGAAGTAGATGCTAGGTTTCAATGTTAAGAAAAGAAATCCAACCTTGATTAAACTCATTGGGGCCTTATTCTACATAACCATCTATGTGAAAATCTCTCCACCTATGTGAAAATCACTGAAATGAACAGGCATCAAATGCTTGTTTTGGCTAAGGGACTTTTGCCAACCAAAACTCTATTCTCTAAGCTTGAAATGGTGGCTGCCTCCTCTTTAGGTCAACATTAACAATAATAGTAATAGGGGGTGGTTTTTTTTGGGCAAAGAAACTGAAATTTGAGGATGTCCTTGCAAGCAGAATACTCTGGTAAGTTTCTCTAATCATTATCATTGCTACAGGGCTTCCATAGATAGAGATAGAGAAAGGTAAGGATTTATCCTGCCATCAAGTGTGAAGTATTATATACAAATCACAGCTTGAAAATGGCTAGAGCAGGGTCTATAAAAAGGTTTATATACAGTTAATCTTATATCAGGATGAACCTTTGACTTAGCCTTTCAAGATAAGAAACATAAAATGAAAATTAGCCAGTTGGGGTCATGGCATTGTAGCTCTTCTCTGCAGACAGATTAAAAAGCTGAGGAATAAGCTATGCCAAGAATCAAATTATAATGTGCAAAGCATGTCAAGCTTCCCTTAAGAATGCTATTTGCTCTGCAGATTTTAAATCACACCACATTAACCTTCAGGCTTACATGACCTAAGGGCTGTTGCTGAACAGTAACATCTTTGCGGTCTTGGATAAAAATTCCTAAAAAAAAAAGTATTGAAAAATAAGCCCTACTGAGGGAAGCGGTGGAAAGGACGAATAGTAACTAGATCTTTTAATCAGTCAATTTCTTTCCAGACCTAAACATTACATATTTTTTCACACTGTTGCGCTGATCAAATACTATGAATGAGAATCATTCATTTTCCTAAAATACTTCAGTGTTTTGGAAATTGCTGAACTGCCTCGAGTTGAATATTGACCGTTTTAAAACAGTAACTGTATGGTTTGAGATTAGAAAGCCCAATGTTATGGTGCTACCAGTCCTTTCTTTACACAAAATAGTGGCAGTGCTGGATCATTTTTATTGCATCCCAGGGCATTTGGCTTCTAAAATATAGCACTAGTCTAATTTATTTTCCTCATCCGAGACGTGCTTCAGTCCACTTCTGTCCACTTCTACTTATTCATCTAAGTGTCTAACACAAGTTGAGAAATTATTTCATATGTATCGGGATCGGATTGAAAAAAAATATGCTGAAAAAGATGAAAGACCTAGAGGCTAAAATGGTTCAACTCCTGGGGGGGGCACTTTCCTTAAAGAATCAGCATCCTGATTTACAGCTCTGGGATGCTCTTGGACTCATCACTGTCTGCTGAACTACAGATAATGGCTATGATCTGGCTTCTCTCTGGTTGTAAATCATCTGCAACTATCTGGAGTATGTGTACAATAGGCTCTGTAGTTTCCTCCAAAACGCATTTCTGAAACCGCTCTGCATTGGATTGACTTCCAGGAGGAATTGAAACTACAGCTGGAATCAACTGAATCATATAGATTAGGGGTGTCAAACTCGTGTTGTCATGGCAGCATCACGTGACATATCGGGACTTTTCCCCCTTCGCTAAACCGGGTGTGGGCGTGACACATCCGGCCTGCAGGCCGCGAGTTTGATAGCCCTGATGTAGATGCAGATGAGTCTCAAGAACTTTAAATATTTAACTCCACATAGGCTGTAATAAGTTTTAACTGTCCAAAGTGCGAAAGGACTTGGGACCAGGTTATTGAGAGTATAACTTTCATTCAGTTCATACTGCCAGTAAATTAAAATTGATCTCAGCAGTCATTCTCAAATATCTAATGTTAAAACTGTCCAGGCTGACATGCATAGAAAATGGTGGCTATCAGTAGAGAGCCTAAAACCATGGAATTGGCTTTCCTATTGATTTTTGCTTCATCTGTGGATCATTGTCTTCTCCCTAGTATCACTTTTGATCAACATCAGACTTAAATTATATACAACAGAACAGTTTCTCATTCTTTTGCTCTTCTTACTAATGTCACTGTTATAACTTACTTCTATGTGGACGTTGCTTTAAAAATACTTTCTCAAAGCAAGATGAAATGAATGCATTTTCTTGACAGCATCTTGTTAGCTTTTGAGATGAACAAAAGATGGTGCCCCATATTCTCCCCACCCACCCCCCAACTCCCTTCTGTTTCCAAGGCTGGCATAATTCTTCCCCTGTCCCAGAATGAACTGGCCAAACTGGGGAATGTCTCTTGCTTTCTGTTTAGATATGAGGCTGCAGTTCTAATGATATATGACTAGCTTACTGACCATGTGTGTTGCGGATCCAAAAATATTTCCATTCCTATGGGGATAATGATTATCACTGATCAGAGACTGGGACACAAAATTAGATTGCTAGATATGTTAGAAAATACTGCTAGTAAAAGGCAAAACAAACACGCATAACAATAAAATGTAGGACATTCATAGTATGTTGTCTTACCCGGGCATCTGTGACCTTGAATTCTCTTAGGATATATTGTGGCATATTATACTCTGCCATAGGATCAACCACAAAATATTGATATCTGGCTGAGCGCTCTGCAGGCCAATACTGGTGGCATTTTTCCTACAAAAGCAAAAACTTTCAGTTCTTTGTTTAATTTACAGTTCTGTCCAATTCTGTTTTTCAAGGAGGCATACTTATTGTTATATTCAGAATATTCCTGTTCTGAGGAAAAAGATTAAGCTTTAAGACAGTTATAAGATCTGAAGACTTGTTATATCAAAGTTTTGTGCTTCTCCTCGTTTCCTGAATAGATCTTTTCTGGAAAGACACAAAGTTTTTCCCTAATTCTCCAAAAGTTTAAACAGCATTCTCAAGATTACATTTATTTAAGAGATTAAGAAACCTCATTGTTTATTAGCACTTTTTCAAGCACTCCTGTCCTTCCTTTCCTTTTAATGGACTTTCTTTTTTTCAGTTCAGGTGAAAATATTCCAATAAAATGTGTTCATCTTCTTGACAAGTAATTTTTTATTCATGCAATGATTATTTCAAATGCTGCAATCAAATGAACAATGTGCAGGAATGATCAAGTAAATTAAATCCATTATTTTACTAACTCTTAGGTTTGGGTTACAAAAATGAACAAGGTATCTTTGAATCAATCTGTATATAAACCCTAGGACTTCTTGCAAAGTGAATCTATTGACATATTATCAGCAGTCCATCTGTCAAATGCTATTAATTTCAGTGTTAAATATATTTCCTAGGAATTCTATCATTTGAAATTAATTCCTGATTTTCAAAATTCATCTGCACTGACTGGGATAACGTTCAAGAAATAATCTGGAAAGTTCTCTTAAAATATGTTCACATCAAGCATCTGGAAACAATACAGATTTTAGAAGTACTACTAGATACACCAGAAAACCTACTGAAAACACTATTTGTATACAAATTGGCTTTATTATTTGAAGATCTAATGATGATTAGATTAATGATTGTTATTGCTGCTGTTATTATTCCTTCTTAACACCTATTTGAAGATGCTGATTCTCAAAGTCTTGATGATTTTATATATAACTGGTATCCGAACCAAACCAAACCAAACCAAACCAAACCAAACCAAACCAAACCAAACCAAACCAAACCAAACCAAACCAAACCAAACCAAACCAAACCAAACCAATAGCTTAAGTCAGCATCTTTATTGATTTCTACTTATACTGTAAGAATCATGCCAGATTGCTTGCTTTCCTCTGGGAACAAGCTGATAAGATTTCATGGATCTGGTGGAGGGATGGAGAGGTCAGGTTTATGCCTCAATCTAGCTATGCAAGCATTCAAGGCTAATTCCTCACTTGAACCCTCCTTTTAGCCTAGCTGACAGTTTCCCAACAATCTCCCACTATGGTATTTCAAAAGATAGCAATTCTATCTAATAAAGACCAGAATAAGCAAATAATAGTTCAGAACAAGAATTTGGGACAAAATGTAATAGTGAATTAAGAATTCCATAATACGTTTGTTATAGGAAAGCAAAACGTTTGGCTGAAGGTTACACAATTCTTTCTGGAAATAACTACATAGAGCAAACAAAGCTTAGAACTGCCTTTTGATGATGAATCTGAGTACTGTTGCTAACTCATATGGGAGGGCTGGACATTTAGATTCAATGGTTTCAAAGAGACACAAACTGCAATGGGAAGAAGGCGATGAAAAATAGATGCAGCTGAATCACACCTATTTGAGGTTAGGATTTTGTTTCTTTTGGTTTGGAGTGAGGTTTGTAATTTTTAGAACTCAATTAAGCCTAGGCAGCCCACCCCTCTTACATTCTTCAACACTGTTATCAAATTCTGCTGATGCTACATGCTAAATTCTATTTAGCAACTCAAATATGCCAGTTTATATATATAGTAATTGTTTTGTAATTGTAATTGTAATTTCTTGCTATTTCCATTCTATACAAAAAATTGTTCTTGATTATTGATAAAGTATTTGGATAAGGCAAACATTCGGTTACTTATATAACATGTATAACCTGTTTAAATGTTACAAGAATAGCTCTTTCTTCTGCCATAAAGGTCAGAGAATTACAGTTCTTGTAAATGAAGCAATGCACACATCCCATATTGATTTAAATATTGAAAAAATAATAATTTCGTGTTTAATTTAATTTTTACCACAATCAACCAATTTTCAAACTTACAACTCACAACTTTTGTACAAAAATTGCTGTAGAAATTCTTAGTCAGACCTCTGAAACAGCACTCAAAAACCTTTGAATCAAATATTAGGATTTAGGTTCTCAAGCAGCTGCTCAGGAAGTGAATGTCTTACCATTTCCTTGGCACCCATTAGTTCCCCTGCCTGTCTCCTTAAAGAAGGCAAGAAACTAACATACTGCAAAGCACATTAGTTTAATTTCTTAAGAGTTTGGGGGTCTAAACTAGATTCTATATGCTTTCCTGGAAAATAATGTGACCTTACTTAGATTAAAAAAATATGATCATCTGCCCAACAACAACAACAAAGCAGCTCTAGACAGACATGTGCTACAAACAGCTATTGTAAGAAAAGTCAGTCCTATGCAGCATATACAGTCCTATGTTATGTCCCTATTATGACAAGCAGACTTTGTAAGCTTGTCAACTTGGGGCAATTGTAAGGTGGATCAAACACCACACAATAAAAAGGTCAGGACTTTGCTTGCAGTACAGTGACTACAACATTGGCTAATTTTACTCTCCTAGTGGATACCCCATTGCCAACAGCCTTTTTTCTCACCATTCTATGTTAATTTTACAACTCCAAGGAAGGTTGGAAAGCTCTATGCTAGTTCTTGTTAAGGGCTAGCTGGCTAGTTTGTCTCTTATCAAGCTATAACTCAAAAACAAAACGCTACTGATTATCTTAAGACTGCGTGGCTGAATGTGCCTTTCATCAAAAGTACTTTCTGCATAAGAAGTGATCTATCCTTTTATCCTGACATGCTAATTTTCTGTGTATAGTAACATTCAGTAAAGTGAACCTTAATTGGTTCACAAAGTGCAGTCATGACCCTACTTTTGCACCCACAACTGCTGTTTGTGAGAGTGAAGCTTCTCTTGTGAATTAAAACAGTACATCCATTTAAAACAGTACATTCCTGTAGCTGCATTGCAGAAGAAGTGCAAGCTATTTTGAAATTTATCAAACATAAATGATGACAATTCTGTGAATGACACAGACAGCTTGTGTGTGTGTGTGTGTGTGTGTGTGTGTGGGTGGGTGAGAGAGAGAGGGGGGGAGGGAGAGGGAGGGAGAGAGAGAGAGAGCAGAGACAATGTTGGATTCATTTGCAGGAGGAATTAGGCAGCCACTGTGCTTATTTATATATATGTATGTATCGGGGTGAAATCCAGCAGGTTCTGACAGGTTCTGGAGAACCGGTAGTGGAAATTTTGAGCAGTTCGGAGAACCGGTAGCGGAAATTTTGAGTAGTTTGGAGAACCGGCAAATACCACCTCTGGCTGGTCCCAGAGTGGGGTGGGAATGGAGATTTTGCAATATCCTTCCCCCATTAGTGGGGAGGGAATGGGGATTTTGTAGTATCCTTCCCCTGGAGTGTGGTGGGAATGGAGATTTTGCAGTATCCTTCTCCTGCCACGCTCACCAAGCCACACCCACAGAACCGGTAGTAAAAAATAATTGGATTTCACCAATGGTATGTATGTATGTATGTATGTACGTACACATTCACTCACTCACACAAACACACACACATACACACAGAGTGGCTGCCAAATTCCACCTGTAAACAAATCCAACATTGTCTGCTCAGATGCAAAAGGGGTTAACAGTTTGCTTTTCATTTTGCTTAGTGATAATTAGCAGTAGAAATAGCATTTAGACTTATATACCACTCCATAATGCTTTACAGCTCTCTCTAAGCAGTTTACAAAATCAGCATATTGCCCCCAATAATCTAGGTCCTCATTTTATCGACCTCGGAAAGAAAGCTGGAAGGCTGAGTCAACCTTGAGCTGGTCAGAATTGAACTCTTGGCAGTCGGCAGAATTAGCCTGATAATACTGCATTCTAACCATTACGCCACCACGCTTCTTCTAATTACCAACTACATTAATACAAATAGATCCAAATAGAAGTAGCTGGGAGAATTGCTTGTTCTTCCTATATTAACATAATTTCTGACATTCTTTTTCTAGAATGTAAAAAAATATATAAAAACTTACTCTGCCCATTTCTCGTAGCTTAGTAAGCATGACTACAATGGTTGAATTGTGCTCCCAAAGCATTCTCCAGAAATCTTCTGTTGTTTCTGCCAAAGGTCCCTGTGTAGCTACATAGGCTTTTTGCTGCCTAAATGTAAAATGCAAAAAAAAAAATATTTATCAATCAAAAGACAGCAGGCTCTCTTGCTGCATATAAACATTCTACTGAAACATCATTCTAACAAACATATGGCTGTAAATTATTAACGGTAAGAATATTAAAACATATTAAATGTTATTTAATCCAACCATAGAGTTATTTTATTTTAGGAAGTTTGTGTAGGAAATTGTTCTCTTAATATTGTGATTTATGCCTTTATCTTATTTAAAATTTAATGCAACTCTAATAGCTCAATTTTGTGTGTCACAAAAAGCACTTAGGAAACACTTAGTGGTACAGTTCCATTTTTACACTGAAGGCTGACTGTCACACACTCTATTGAGCCAATGACTTATAGCTCCAAAGCAATTCTTTGTTAACTCTTTCAGTGATTCAAGAACTATAGCAAAAGTTCTGAAGTCAAATCACAAAGATGAAAATGGAACAGGCTAATTTATATTTTTAAGATGGCTAAGACAAAGGGACACAGTGGTTTTCTGTGACAGGCCTTTATTACAAACAACATTTGATCCTTATACTCAATAGTTACGTAATATCTTAGGTGACCCTCTAATGAATTTATCCTTAAGTCATTTGCTTTCTGTTTTACAGGAGAAATTCTGGAATTGGGATCTGAGTTAAATGAAACTTCTGTAGATTGTTATTTAAATTTACAATTACAGGTAAATCCATATGTTATGCTATGACTCTGAGAAAGAGACATGAGCTAGCAAAACAAACAATAGCAATGTGGTTAGCGATTAGGGGAAAGTTAGGGGCAGGAACTGTAGTGCTGGACTGATTACCTTAAGAATCTGAAAAGAGCTAAAATGACACTTGGCATAATGGCAAATTATATTTATGACCACTACAACATATGTAACTAGTACATTTTTACATCACAAAAACTGGTTCGGTACCTGTATCCATCGATAAAACTGGCATTGATATAATCAGAGCCTTCTACTCCTCTGATAGGTTGCAAACATATCCTTGTGGATTCATATGGCATAATATTAACAAGGCGATTTTTAAATTTATTACATGGAAGATTGGCACTGATAAATCTTGAAGTATGAGCTTTAGAGCTGGCTAGCCGCTGCAAGAGACAAAGAAGACTTTGGGATTGCTTTTGATAATAATAAAAAAATGGGGCACCATTTTTTTTAATAAACACATATTAGAATAGCCTCTGTATGGCATTCCACCAGATACAAATTAGATCTTCTAGTTAAATCTATAAAAGCAGCTGCATTAATCCTAGAACAGTTTGCTGTTGATTTTCCCCAATGCAGAATGTATCATGACAAAAATGTGGAGACAAAATACCTTAAATTCCAATTCCATTCCTGTGACATTCTCTCCTGTTTCTATCTGTGTCAGCTTCTGAATATATGCATACAGGTTTCTGGCTGGCACTTCGGTATTTCCACAAGTCACTGCTTCAAGCAGTGCATCATGGATAAAGATGTATTGGTCCTCTGTTTGAACCATGTAATTTCTCTGGGCTCTCATTAGAGTTACATGGCCATAAATATCTACAGTCTTTTCATGTTTTATTCTCTCTAGCATGGCATCTATTACAATGAAACAGCCGGTCCTGCCAACTCCAGCGCTGGAATAAAAAGAAAGAAAGAAAGAAACCAACTCAGAAAAGGCACATAAAGACTGAGGATATTTCAATTCATGGTATATCTTGTCATATTGTCATGGCAACCACCAACAGAACCAGCAACACCAGCAAGGCAGTTCAGGAGCAGAGGCTGGAATTTAAGATCCTGGTTCCAGATTACTTCAGAAATCTGGAAAAGAGTTTCTCATGATAAGATGCTTGTTCTTCCCTGACCTGATCAGGCATTTGCACGAGGGCCTGGAATTGTGCACACAATTGTGATATTGTCCCTGAATTCTATCTGGGAAAAAAAAAAAACGTATCCAGGATTCTTGACTGTACTTCCCATGATCATGAACCCCAATAAAGTCCTCATTGAAATGCAACTAGTACAGGTAGTCCTTGTTTAGCCGCTGCCTCATTTAGCAACCATTTACAGTTACAACAGGGATGAATAATGAACTTCTTTTAATTTTTTAATTTTAATTTTGATTTATATGCCGCCCTTCTCCGGAGACTCAGGGCGGCTTACAAGGCGTTAAGCAATAGCCTTCATACTTTTGTATATTTTATACAAAGTCAGCTTATTGCCCCCAGAAACTGGGTCCTCATTTTATCTACCTTAGAAAGGATGGAAGGCTGAGTCAACCTTGAGCCTGGTGAGAATTGAACTCGCAGTAATTGCAGGCAGCTGGAAGCTAAATGCTAAATACTACCTTTAACAGTAGCATTAATCTGCTGCGCCACTCAGGCTCCTGCGCCACTCAGGCACTTTATATGACCAATGCTTGCCTTTATGACTTTTGCAAGTTGATAAAGCAAAGCTAAAGTAAGAATAGAAGCACAGTTGTGATTGCTGTTAGGAACTGCTTTGCTTAACGAATGAATTGACAGTTTCAATTGTGGTAATTAAATGAGGACTACTTCTACTCTCCCAATACTATGTCGGAGTTTGGAGACAGGAGGATGGTGGGGAGGCTGCCAGACAGATGGTCCAGACCAGGAATGGAGCAATTGTCTGTAAACACAGACCAGCTCCATCCTGAAATCAATTCCTTTTTCTCATATCTTTAGGCACACGCCCTGAACAGAACACAAGATTTTAATATTCATTTGAATTATCAGATGAATGAAATTGTAATACAATCTCATCACAGGGAAGCAGTTGCCATGCCAATTTTTCCTGGTTAAAACCAGGAAGTAACGACGACCGGGTGGGTGGGTGGAGCCTTGCACTGCCATCACTACCAGTTCTCCGAACCACCCGCCGCCATTGCTACTGGTTCGACCGAACCAGTCCGAACCGGTAGCATTTCATCCCTGGTTGTAAGTATGAAAAACGGCCATAAATCATTCTTTTCCGTGATGTTGTCACTTCGAACAGTCACTAAATGAACTAAATGAATATAGTATAGATTCTTTTATATAGATGAGGTTGGGTATAGCAGTTAAAGGAGCCTGTGAGTTCTACTCCCACCTTAAGCATGGAAACCAGATGGATGACTTCACTCATCTGGCCAGTCACTCTTTCTCTCTCAGCCCAAACTCACAGGCTATCAATGTGGAGAAAATAGGAGGAAGGAGTATTATGTATGTTTGCTGCACTGTGTTGCTTAAAGTAATAAAGGTAGGATTAAAAAAATAATGTTAAATATAAATATAAATATCCATGACTTATTTCTAGAAGCTAGAAATCCAACACAATCAGTTTCAATTAATTACTTATTATTGAAGTCATTCCAAACTATAAAAAAATGTTTTAAGTGCTTAGATTCATCAGAAGTGGCATCAAACAATAATTACTCAATTAAATGTGTGGATTAATTAGCCATCTTTCTTTTTTTGTGTGGATTCAAATAAAATTTCTAAGCACAGGAACCCCTTTTCAGTTAGCTTTCATTCATCTAGCTTCTTAAGTTATTTATTTTTCATCCACCAGCTCTGACAGGGTATGCATGATTTAAAGGAACAAACTGAAGGATTTGTTCTCTGTAATATAGAAAAGGGAAGTTCATCTTTAGGAACAGAGATTCCTGCATGATAATAATGACAAAACAGTCAATTCTCCTCCTTCTTCCCATTTCTATAGCAGGCAACCAAAAAGCTAACAGGAGCAGGACAGCTGATAAGAAATCTCTTTGTTATCTCACTTTTTTCTTGTCCTGCTTGCCAAGTATTAAAGAGAAAGATTTAAACAAAAATCTTCAAAAGCAATAAGAAAAAATCCAAAGCAACTAAGTTTCTGGCATTTATGTTTGAAAACTTTGGAAGAAAATAATCCATGGCCAATCTTTTTAAAAGATACGGATTACACTATTAAGGGTATTTAACAACTGCTATATTTTCCATGGAAAACAACCACAATTTCTTCCAATTTGGATTATTTATACTAATGCAGTCAGAAACCAAGTAACAACATTTAGAAAAATAATTCTCTCTGTAGCGGCTCATTTTTTTCTTGTTCATTTATAACTAAGAATTATTTATATGGATTTTTAAAAAGAGAAATAGAAGTAGTAGCTTGTGAAACTATGCGATTTGTTAAATTAACTTTTGTTGGAGACATTTTGCATTTCTCAGAATTCTTCATTGTCTAATTAAAAGTTCTATGAATCACAAACATTTTCATTCTGTCCCTTATAATGCACATTTTATCACTTTTGGAAATAGCTCAGGATTAAGGCAATGCATGTTGCTGCTGACTTCTATTCCTTTTTATTCAAACAAAAGGAACTTTACAATACAGTATTTTGGTCATTAATTTTACTTTATGTAATGCCTTCCCTTAATTTACTTCACTGACACAAAATTGTTTCCAAACTTCAACAGTGAGGGGGGAAAATCCTTCAATTTATGTTAGGAGTAGAAATTGCGAAGTTTGTACCAAAAAAACCCTATGCAAACCATTAAACAAGTATGCCTACTAGGACACAGTTATTGCTTCAATATTATCACTCATCCAGTTCCAACATTTGTTTTCAATATCTGCAAACACATCTGAGCCTGTCCTATGAGCTGAAATATGTTTAATATCCCATGATGAAATAGAACAACAGTATGCAGAAAAAGAACATTAAGAGACATTTGGGGGCCATTCCATATTGAAGCCATTGTGAGAATGTGCTTGGAGATGGACTTTTCTGATTAATTTGTTGTCGTTATAATGCCGACCCTTCTCTGATACTTCAGTGATCTGGCAAGGGAAGTCATTGTAATTACTAGATTTCACAGACCATTTATCTGGAAGAGCAAAGATATTAAAATATGGGCCAAAACCATTTAGAACATTTTTGACATATATCAAGGGATAATTTGATTGAATATTGCAGTTTTGAATACACTGACTCTGGCATTTATGAGGTGTAAGTACATAAAGCAACTGTGACAAAAAATAAAAGAGAAAGAAACTGATAAAAAGGTATTGGATTTATGAAAATGTTTATAGGACTAATTAAACGGTACTGCCAAAACAGTTCAGCGCAACAGAGATTATTGCGATTTTAAAATGTGAAAAAACAAAGCAAAACAAATATGCAGCCAAGCAAATGGAGGGTATATTCAAATGGAGATCCTGAATTAGCTCTTCTTTTTAAGGCTAGTTAGCGGTATTAACTAGCATACTTTTTCAGTTTAAGATAACAACAGGATCACTATTTACGGGACCGCCTACTACCACCAATAGCCTCCCACCAGCCAGTACGCTCTCATAGAGAGGGACTCCTCCAGGTGCCGTCAGCCAAACAGTGTCAACTGGTGGCCCCTAGGGGGAGAGCCTTCTCTGTGGGGGCACCTACCATCTGGAATGAGCTCTCCCCGGAGATACGGAGGATCCCGGATCTGCGCTCCTTCCGCCATGCTGTGAAGACCTTTTTATTCCATCAGGCGGGCTTGGCCTAATTTCTTCCCTTTTAAAATATGTAAATTTTAATCTGTTTTTAAATTATTGGGGTGTTTCAATCTGTCTGGGCCAAAATGATTTAATTTGATTTTATTTGGTTTTTAAATTTTTTGTATTTATGTATTTTATTGTTGGCTGTTCACCGCCCTGAGTCCTCCAGGAGTAGGGCGGTATACAAATCAAATAAACCTAAACCTAACTATGAAAGCAACCTGGCTGTGAAATGCATTGAACTGATAGAATCATAGGGCTGGAAGAGATCCTGAAGGCAGGAGTCCTTATATGATCCTGAATATATCTTTTCTTGAAAGCCTCCAGCAATGGAGCCTACACAACTGTTCCATTAATTGTTCTTCTTGTCAGGAAAGTCTTCCTTATTTCCTGGTTGGATCTCCCTCTGACAAGCTTCCAACATTGTGTCTTCTTTGTTTCTTAAAGAGTTCTTGTACTATTCTTTGGGAAGGGCACACAATTGTTAAACTGTCTGTCTCATATTCAAGAGACAGTATGCATTGCTTGTGCAACTTCCATCAATGAAATGACCGTACTGGGGGAATACCCAGGTATCTCTCCAGCCTTACCTAGACCAGATCTGTACCTGCTTAGCTAACAAACTATAAACACTGAAAGAATAAAGACAGGAAAGTTAATCCATAGAGAAGAATCAATGTCATACCACTCACCAACCACCATAGACTGGTTCCACCTTTTTTATGGTAGACAGCAGGGGTGCTATTCAACAGGTTCTGGAGAACTGGTAGCAGAAATTTTGAGTAGTTCGGAGAACTGGCAAATACCACCTCTGGCTGGCCCCAGAGTGGGGTGGGAATGGAGATCTTGCAGTATCCTTCCCCTGGAGTGGGCTGGGAATGGAGATTTTGCAGTATCCTTTCCCTACCATGCCCACCAAGCCACACCATGCCCACCAAGCCACGCCCACAGAACTGGTAGTAAAAAAAATTGAATTCCACCACTGGTAGACAGGCACAAGCAATTAAGACATTTGTGACACTAGCAGTTGGCTAGGAGCCTTTTATTTTTTTTACTGCAATGTATTAGGAGCAAAATCTTTTTTAAAAAAAGGTTTTGCATGGATTTTCATTTACCTGAATGAAATCAATGGATTTATGTTCACTTGTGTCTGCTATGGAACAACTCTTTAGACCTGTTTTATGTTGTACACACTGATGTGCTATTCAATAGAAAGGTAATGAATGTTTGTAAATAAATCTGTAATACTTTCAATAACAAACAAAGGGATAAGCTCGCCATAGTTTGCTTCTACTGGTGTGTCTTTATTACAAGTATTTGTATGGATTTTGCTATTATAAAATCAGAGCACAATATAATTTTTAATGTAATTATTCTTCCAATAAGTGAAATAAAAGCATTATTCCTTTCATGATATTGATGAAAAAGAAAGGGTTCAGGTGAAAGCAATGGAGTGTGAAACTGAATATCCTCTGACAAAAAGCTAAAGAAACCGTACTCTTAATAGAGAAAAGGCCAAAATAGAATGAACTGAGATGAAATGATGAGTTGTTTCTTGTTTATTTTATGCTACACTAAATGTAGCATAACTACAATTAAATAATACGAAGAATAAGTTGCACTGCTGTCATTATAGCAGTACAAAATACATATTACATGACAGAATATTTCTACACTATAAATTAAATTGGATAAAGCAGCAGCAGAAGCATTATTCATATTAGAACAAATTATTATTATTAAATTTATTTGCCATCCATCTTGTGGTTCCAGGTGACTCTGAGAGGTACCAGTTAGGGTTGACCATGTGCTTTAATTACTGCTTTTCATAATATCTTCAGAAAGGAATGCTAATACTTGCTCTCTAATTGTATACTAAACATTCAGAAGAAATAATTGTACCTACTACCAAATGTAAGCAGCCTACACAGCAGGTTCCATCACTGCCATGTATACTTACAAGATTTTCAGCAGAGCTCTCCCCAGCTCATAATATTCACATACAGTTGACTTAGATTACCCTTATTATTGCTTTTTTTCTTGGGGGTTCCAAGTCTTTAAGGGAATAAGGTCTAATTGATTGATGGAGCAACACTTCTGTGTATTTGACCTGATTTTAAGGATGCCTGACCAATGTTACATTTTGAAAGTTTCTCAATTGTCCTAATCAACATAATCTATGAGAATAACATAAATTATTTAATATTATACTATAACATAGTGAAGAATACTTTATTGCTAGAGGAGCTAATCCATTACTATGGAGTAAATATACTGACAATACCCACTATTATATCTCTGCTCTTGGTGAATTAAGCAGTACTACGAACATCCTATCCCAGTGTCTGAAGGCTGAGTATCTGAATTGGGAACAATTTTCAAATAAACCCAGATAAACCCTGGAAAGATTGAGTGACTTTGGGATTCGTGGCTTGCCGGTTCTAGGCCTACACTATCTTTGGGGATGGATAGGATTGCACTGTCCCAGATAAACCCAGTGTGTAATCTGGGGATCCTCTCAGACTCACAACTCTTGCTCAAAGAGCAGGTGGCAGTTGTGGCTAGGAAGGATTTTGCATTGCTGATGTTGCCCCCATTCCTAGATCAGAGGACTCTGCTCACAGCCACTCATGGTCACTCATAGTCAATTCCTGACTGGATTACTCTAATGCACTCTATATAGGGAGTTACCCTTGAAACTTTAGCCGATGAAAAATGTGACAGCACGGGCACTTATATGTGTTTCTAGAACTATATGGGTTATACCTCTGAGCTGATTGGTTTCCAGTTTGCTTCCGAGGCCAATTTCTGTAGAATTGGCCTGTTTTTGACTTTTCAAGTCTTTCATGGCATAAGACCAGATTATTTGAGGACTATCTCATCTGATTATAATTGCCTGTCCTGTCAGATCTGGCATGTTGCAGGTCCTATCTGTCTGGGAACTACACTTGGCAGTTCCTAATTACAGGCAGTGCTGCTGTGAAAAATGGTGGTGGTGCCCACTTTATGCGACATTTTCAACACCCCTCCCCCACCTCAAAGGTTATCTCCATCCCTCCTTATTCTCTGGAAGACCTTCAAGACCTAGCTAGGTTATCAGGCTTGGGGATCTCAGGGGACTATTGAGATCTTGAGGGTGCCCCAATTAATATCTAATGTTCTATATGCCTTGTTATTTTTTATCTTTTTAATGATTGCTTCTTAATATTGGTTTATATTCTTGTTGTACACCGCCCAGCCACTTTTTGTGAAATGGGTGACCAAAAAAGTTTGATATATACATATAAATAATTAAATTAAACAAGCAGCATGAGCCACAGCAGCTACTCTTTTAGAAAGATGGTATGTGTGTTTGTGTAAATAGAAGGGCATTTCTCTTAGGTTTTAAGCTGGAAAAATGGGTTAAATTGAAAGGCTTTGTAAAAGATGGTAATTTTCATGCATTCTGAACTTCGGTTCTAATCTACAAAGGAATTGAGCAGCACAGAGGCACAATCTTCTCTAAGTAATTGATTATCATTAGTAGCTATTTACAGATTTAAAAGAGAGTAAAAAGGAAAGGTATTATTCAGGTTTAGAAGCAAAAGACTTTGCATAGCTAATTAGAACATAGTGAAATTAGAAACTAAGAATCAAAATACCTGAATAAGACAATACTAAATAATTAGTCCTTTATAATGTTATTTTACTTGCTTACATGCATGTGATCAAACTGAACAATGATCCTTTAAACTACACTTTTGCATTTATTAAGATGACTTTTTATTCTTATGCATGCACAACAGGAGTTTATAGTAGATCTGAATTATTTTTTTAGAAATTACAGGTAGCAGCGGGGATGAAAAATCTTTGTGATGGACTGACATATACAGATAGTGCTCAAGTCCCATCACAATTCAGACATTGTCCAAAGTTATGATGGTGCTGAACGAGGGAACACACAACTGGTACTCAGAATTCACAGCCATTGCCATGTCCCTGGGGTCATGTGATTGTGATCCAGCTACTCAGCTTACAATTATGATGGTGTACTGAGCCACAGTCATGTTTTCCAACTTTCCTTGCCAGCTTTCCACAGGCAAAATAAATAGAGAAGCCAACGAGAAGTCAGAAGCTGTAGGCCCTTGGCTTAACGATTTACAGTCTTCGCTTAATGGCAACTGGGAATGTAGAACTGCCATCACTAAGTGACACAATCTTGTATTTTGCTTTATGACTGTGTCCCTTAATGACAGCAATTCTGGTCCCAATTGCTGTTGTAAGTTGAGGATTCTCACCAAAAGGCAAGACAAGAAACAACAGTTGGAAACTAACCAAAGAGAGAAGCAACCTAGAATTAAAGAGAAATGTTCCAGCAGTGAGAGTACCGTATTTTTTGGAGTATAAGATGCACCGGAGTATAAGACGCAGCTTAGTTTTTGGGGAGAAAAATAGGGGGGAAAAAAACTGCCTACCAGATATTTATCTGGCTAGCTTACTGAATCACTTACTTACTTACTTACTTATCACTTACTGAAGCAATGATGTATTGCTGGGTTATAAGAAAGATTTTTAAAGTTGCTTTTGATGATTGGACTGGAGACAAACAGCAAATCAGGAAGCTTATAAGGTGACAAATGTAAATCATCAAATTAGTAAATGCATAGCGGATTGCTATGTCCAGTTTATAATTTTTTTTTAAAAAAAAATAACCAAATATATTCAAAACAACCTAATCAAAAGAAAAGCACAAAACAATATTCACAAAAGCTCACATTTTGGGATCTGCTAACACCCTGGCCCATGCCTGGGAGAAAAGGTCTTAACAACCTCTTGGAATGCCAAAAGTGTTGGGCCCTCTACATATCAAGGGAAAGTTGTTTCATAGGAAAGGTATTACAGAAGGACACCTTCCTCAGTCCCATAAGATTAATAGAGGGGATCTGAAGTATGCCTACCGTGTCCGATGGAATGGGCAAAATTTTTGGGAAATAATTGGTTCCTCATGTAACCTGGCCCTGCTGCCAGCTCCAACACTCTTTGTGGCAGTTTTTCAAGGTGACCTTCATTATCCACTCTGCTGCTGTTCTGTTCTTCATGTCACTTTGGACTTTGATCCAAAATAACTCACAGGACAAACTGCCCCAACTACAATTCAACTAAACCCCAACAACCTCCACAAATTATCTTGTACTCTTCTAACACCATGGAGGCCAAGATAAGCTACAGCAGTATATTAAGCTTCAGCAATATATTTAAAAAATCCAGTTGTGTGGCAGAGATATGCATTGGAATAATCTTGTCCTAAATAACCAATTTTGGGAAGGACTTACAATGAACTGAAGGATGAATAAATAAGACAAGTCGCACCACAGAATTTGAAATAACTGTTTAGCATTGTGTGTAAATGGATGGGTGATTAGGGGAGTTGAGACATGGAGGAAATAATTGGGAGAAGAAGCTTTATAGATTTTCTTTGCCCCTACCCATATCCTATGACTTCCTCAAGGTCCAATATTATGAAAACTAAGCAAATAAAATAAAGAGATCCTTGTTGGCAGTAGAAAAAGAAAGAAGAATATTTGGGCTCTTCCTATAAATAACTTCTAGAACACTTAGCCATGGCTTGACTTTGGTGAAACTTCAGATTCCCTTCCCAGGATGTGGGCCCACAGACAATTAGGGATGACCAACAATGGCAAGTGCATTTTATTATCCCTCCAACCTTGTGCATCCCTCAGACATAGAAACAGAACATAGACTCTGATGTAACAGTTAGTTTCATAGATGAAATTACACTATACCAGTTTGAATTGCCCACACACTTATTAGAGAAAACTCTGCTAGCTGAGACAACTGACAGGCAGTCACTTCAAGTCAGTCCTATTTGTGACTCTTCTGCAGTTGAAAATAAATGATCTTGTTACTCAAAAATAACAGCTTTTTTGAATGTCCCGGGCATAAACTGGTTATAGCTGTCTGGGGGGAACAAGGGACAATTTCTTTCCCCTCTCAATAGCACCATTTGAAGGCATCCCACTCCTTTCCTTTTCTCATTGTTGCCTGAACTTCCTCTGTTGCTAGGAAAGTATACAGATTTTGCTGATGTTTTGGGAGAAGAAGAAACACCTGCTCATTGGACAGTGCCTGTATCATCAATTTAAAACCCAGTGTCCAGATCCCAGATAAAAGGCAACATCAGGGGTCTTTTTATAGTGTGGTGACCAAAACTGGGTGCAGTACTCTAGGTGTGGTCTTAGTGAGGCTTTATAGAGTGGTGTTAGTACCTCATTTGATCTTGATTGTATCCCTCTGTTAATTGCATTGGCTTTTTAAACTGCACACTGCCACTGCACACTGCTGGCTCATATTTATCTGATTGTCCACTAAGACTCCAAGATCCCTTTCACAGTTACTGTTATTAAGCCTGGTTTCCCCCAGTTTATATGTGTGCTTTTGGTTTTTCTTACCTAAGTGTAAGACTTTACTTTTCTCTACACTGAATTTCATTTTGTTAGATAGGGTCCAGTGTTTAAATCTGTCAAGATCCATCTGGATCTAGAGCCTATCAGACAGAATCAATCAATCAATCAATCAATCAATCAATCAATCAATTTAACATATATGCTGCCCATCTTTCCTGTAAGCAACTCTAGGCTATTACAACCAATAAAAGCAACAAGATATAACATTAAAACAATAAATATTAACAATAAAATTGACTTAAGAATTAACAAGGAAGGCAAGGAAGGGAGGAAGATGGACTTATCTCATTTTCAGTATGACAGGCCCATATCGGGGTCCCAGACCAATTGGCATAGCCAGGCACAGCCAAGAATGCCCAGCTCCTCTTAAAGGAAGAGTTAGATGTCATCAAGGTTGCCTATAAACATGTGTTGGCAAGAGGGTGCCAAGAATGCAGTGGGCGGTTTGGTGTTATTGTCCACTATATTCTTTTCCACAGTTTGTTGGAAACCCCAATGGGCTGCTGTCTGTAATTGCTGGTTCAGAGAAGATAATCCAATTTCACTGGTCACTGCTTGTTCAAGAGAAACTGCTCTGTCCCTTGTAATATGCCTTTTCATACCCAACTGATTTCGGTGGATGGGAAACAGCAATATGAGGTGGAATTATTCTAGATTTTAGATGCAGCAGGAGATATTTAAATCTTATTCCCTGGAAGGGCTATTCTAAATCAAAAGGTTGTGGGAGGGGCAAAGGATGTCCACATGAGATAACCTGCCTGTGTTTGTGAGTGCATGGCTTGAGACAGAACACACTATATATTTTGATATCCTTTGTGTCTGTGGCTATTTGAGAATTCACTGAGTTACAGCTGGGAAATCTCATGGATACCCTTGTCCAGATCTCAGCTACTAGGATTATAAAAATATTTTCACATTTCCTGCAGATGGCTAGATTCTTTTCTTTGCTCATAATTCTAATTCAGATTCCATTATAGACAGCTGTTGGCTCTGATAGAAAATAATTGCTCTTTTACTAGACTCAGCTGTGAGCAGTCAGGCTTCCTTTGCCTTATAGAGTATATATAAACATAGGAAGGAATAAAATTAACTAAATACATGTGAATAAAGTGATTCATTGAGAATGCCGATCAAATAATGAACCAAACCACAGCGCAGGTCAATGGAAATTACAGGTCTCATAGGACATGATAAATGTCTGGAAATGAAGATCATTGATACAGTTATGTTAAAGAGGGGTGTTTCTGTTAGGTTAAGAATAGTCAGGGTTGGAATTTAACACAGTATTTACTAAGCTCACTAAATTTATATTGATTCACAGAAAAATAATGAGGAGAAAATTATGCTTAGAAGGAAACTCCTCTTCAAGCCAGAGTCCTCTACCTTTTCCATTCCATTTTCCAGAAATCAGAAAGTATATATATCACATGCAAACAGCAAAGTCTTCAGGCATCAGAAAAAAGTATACAAAGTAGGAAGATGGAGAGGCACAAGAACATGTTATTGGATGCTCTGTGTCAGTGAAGTTGGAAACAATGACATCTATCCATGGTTGGCTGAATGGACTACTGTTTCTCAAGGGTTTGTGAATCCTTCCCAATGTGGGTTCCTGATTAGGTAGGGAACCCAAGTCCACAGAGATTGTAAGTGTGTTCAGCCAAGCATGATTACATTCCAAATTCAGACCTTCCTTCTTGATAGAAAGAAGCTTGGGTATTGGGACTAGAGCCTGCTGGTTGGATGGGCAATTCTTGGAATAGAAGTCCACATACCTTAAAGTAGTTGAGATTGAGAAATGCTTGCCCTAGCCTAGACAGTCTTTTTGAAATGCAAGGCAGCTTCAAAATGCATTAGGAAGGATAATCATGACTTCCTTTGTCTGGGAACATAAAGCCCCTTTCTTCAAGTACTATACTGTTGGCCAAGCAACCAATCAGTCACACATTGAGCAATACAACATAATTGCTGGAGACATAGAGCACAACAAAAAGAAAGATGAGAGGAAATCAAAGATCTGTAAAAACAAATCCAGGAAGGGAATTCTTCTATGGATGCAGATGTGTAGGCACTTTATGGAAAAGGGAAGAGGACAGGATAAAGGTCCTTCGTTGAATTGATCATTCAGACTCCTAATGAGCTCAGAAAGGGGCTTGCAGATTGGAGAGACAAAAATGGGAAAACTGTTTTAACTCTGATAGTTTTCAAAGGTATACAGGATTATTAGAATGACCCAAAAGCATATCACTGTGTTGCAATCCAATGGAATTATTGGCCATTTAACCTGTGTCTCAGAAAGCATGATATTAATAGCAACAACCCAGCCCCCATCCTAGTACTTAGCTATTGCCAGTATACGATGCACAAGGAGAAACTGCTCTACTAATTTATACTGAAAACTATTCCACACCGATCTCAACAAATATGTGACATTAAGCCATAACATTCTGGACTCTCTTCGCTTTAAAATTCAGCAACTTGTTTGATTTAGTCTCTTACTGAGCAAACAAACAAGCAAGAAACCAATTAATTTTTTTTTCTGAATAAGTTTAGGCTACAGATCTCACCATCAAGAAAACCTGAGGGATCTTCTGAATAGTAATTAGGCAAATTCAATTTCTACTGAGTAGCTTGCAAGTGTTATTGAAAGATATACCCTCAACCATTTGCATATCTGATGAAACAGAAATTGTAGCGCAGCCTTCTTCAACATGCTTTCTGCATGTGGTAGAATTACAAAACATAGCAATGCTCTCAGGGACCAGTGTGTGCAGGCTGAGAATTTTGGGAAAAGTGATCCGAAAACACCAGGAAGCCATTCAGGTTGTAAAATAGTTCCATTATAGTAAGACTGAAAGCCATATTCTTTTATATATTTCATCCTTCAGTAACAAAATATTCTGATAAGGTCTGTTTCTGATTCAGCACATTCCTAAATTATCAAAAAAAAAAAAAGGACAAAGTATTAATGGTGATTCTAAATATTTTGTAGAAATAAATGGCGTGATTTACTTCTTGGTAAGCACAGATTGAATTGCAGGGTACGTTGTTCATGTTATGACATTATATGAAGACTCTAGAAAATGCAGTATGTCAGAAAAGATATACAGATGTTTGTATTGGATCAGTATTTTGTAAAATGATTTTTTAATATTTCAAAACGAAGAAATTTGTGCAGTTGAAATTTTTAGAATGAAGAAAAATAAATAGGATCTGCAACAAAATGCATACTCCATTGTGGGGCTCAAATCTATTTAATTTCATTATCTTCCTATCCCAGTTATCTAATTCTTCCTCTTCTCTTCCATAATTCAATCATATTCCATAGTCAATGACTAGATTGAATCTTCACTGGTAATTTTCTTTTTTTTTTTTTACTTTATTATTATTATTTTATTTCTCCAAATGCTGAATTTGTCCCTAGTACTATCATGGTTGATTGGGAGTACTGAAGTGCTTCCAGGTTGAAGGGAGTAGCTGGTGATGTCACTGTTATTTGTGTTGTGGTCTGCCAGCAGCCTGCGGAGCTGGGAGCGGAGTCAGACAGTGAGGAGGCTAGGGAGAACAATGAGCCAGACCTGGAGTCTGGGGAATATCCAGATGCGGGCTCTGCGTTGGAGGCAGAGATGGGGCCAGGGCCATCTGGGAGTGATGCACGGACTCCTGAGTCCCCAGAGTCGGACAGCAGAGAGACAGAGGAACAGGAGGAGCCTGTTCCTAGTGCACGCATGCCAGAAGGCAAGAGGGACGACTCAGGAGTAAGGCTAGATGATTGGCCCCTCCCATAAGGCTTAAAAGAGAAACAAAGGCACTTGGGGCCTTTTGCAGGAAAGCAACGTTGCTAACTCTGTTTCCAGTCAGTGTCTCTTGTTTGTTTCTGAACTTTGTGGGGCTTTGCCAAGTAAGGCCTTTGGCAGGGTGTCAAAGAAGATAAGGTTGGTGATTATCCTGAAAGACTTCTTCTAAAGGACTTGTTTTGCAACTAATTGGGACTCATCTGAGAATTACATTCATTCCCAGCTGTTACAATAAAGTAGGTTTGTTTGGGACTAATTGTGTCTTGTAATGACTCAGTAAGCCTAGGTCATAACAATTTGGAGGATGCCTAGTTAGGGTCTCCTTTCATGTCCCCATTAAGCTTCCCAGTGAAGTGGTACCCATCTATCTACTCGCGGTTACCCGCTTTTGAACTGTTGGATTGGTGAGACCTGGAGCGAGTGACATGCACTTACCCCGCTATGCAGCAGCAATCAGATTTTGAATGCAAGCATGCAGATTGTCAACCCAGCATCCTAACCATGTGAACCATTCCCTTGCCTGCTGACATTGCTCTTGGTATCAATTTTGCTACTTTTGAACAGGAACACAATCATGCCCATATATTCAAATATGGAAGAAATTATACATAAAATATTTCACTCCCACTGAACAATAAAAACAAAAATAAAGTTTCTTGATCGTCTAAATTCCTTTGTAGCCTGCATCAAGGTATTCTACAGTAAAGAAATAATAAAGCGGAAAAAGCACAAATAGGACAAACGAACAAGGTGAAATGCATGAGAAGCACATTTAAAAGGGTTGAAAAATAAGAAGGAAAAAATTGAATCAATTATTTAAAGTTAAGAAATATTAAAATATAAATATTAAATGAAATGAGCAGAAGCCAAAAAAAATCCTTAATAGAAAAGAGTATCATGATAAAAAATGACAATAACAGAAAGTAAAATATGAAGAAACATATAGGACAGAAACATGAGGATGGACAGATGTGATATCAAGGAAAGCTAATGAGAAACATTACAGAAAAGCTAAAAGTTAAGAATAGTGTTAAGAATGAGCAAACATTTAGAATCAGCACAAGTATGAGAAGACAAAGCTGAATTGTAGATATTAACTTGTTATTGAGAAGGTATCAACAATGATTTTTACACAAAAAATAAGATCAAAATGGCAAATTCCAGCAATCTTATCCTTGAGCAATCTCATGTCATGCTTTCTAAATTAATTCCTATCAGAACACCAACATTTCTCTAGTTTTACTACTTTTAATTGTACTGCTTTCAGGAATTTTTTAAATATTTCTGTTTTAAATAAAATCTTGCAATGTTGGGATTGTGCAAATGCCATTTCAAGGTAGCATTTTAGCTTGGCACCTTTGGGCCACTGGATTGTGACCATTGTTTTAAAAAGATATAACTTTTATTTTTTTAGATTTGAGAATCTGAGGAAATGGTTCTTATACTAACTGGAAATGCCAAAATTTATAGAATAAATTGTAATTAAAGCTGTTTGGTTGATAGTAATAATACCTGAACGCTCAAGTACTTTTTTTTGGCAATATTAAAATTCTCTGTAAATATAAAAGCATCTATTTTGGCCAGCATCATTTTCACAGTTTGGAAACCCATAAGGAGGGCATGCATCCAACAGCAGCTTCTCACATATGTTGCTCATGAATTGACACTGAGAAGAGCATGTCTCCATTTTTGATATCGGACTGCTCATTAGAACAATCAGTGCTCACAACTATCATTATGTCTCCTCAATGTGATTATACTAGTGAGCACTACTCTACTTGAAAAATGCTTCCTTTTATTAATCTTCACCCCCTTGGGATTCTGCTTGTTGGACATCCCTCTAATATAGCCGGCTTATTTCCTTTATTTTTCTGGAGCTAAAAATATCTAAATGTTCCTCACTGGGACTTGCTCCAGCCTCTTCATCAGCACATTTGAGCAGCCAAGAGAAGATGCCTGGATCAGATGTAAGCAAAGAAGAACATAATCATTTAAATGCAATTATACTGGGTTCTGCAATTAATGCCATTGTTTTAAAATTTTGGTTTCCTGTAGAAATGGCCATATGACAATTGCCAGATTGCAGCTGCTTTTGCTTTTGTACTCTTGGTTTGGCATTGTAATTTGTGATGGGTCACAATCATTAGAAAATTTGTTATGTCTTAAAACCCACTGTACTCTATGGGAGAAGATAATCACAACCAACCAATTCCATTGATTTAAATGGAATTGGAGAATGACTAACTCTTTGGATTGGAGCCACACAATCAACTATTTTAAGGAGACAGATTATAGTAGGCCATTCACATATCCTTTAGAGTTTTAGTTTGCTTGGGAGCCAATGACGAAATCAATTCATTCAATATTGGCCACTATATCATATGTAACTCTTCATTCTTACTTTTGTAAGTATGTCAGAAACATTTTTCTCCCATTCATCAAAATCATATCCATAAGTTTCAAATGATCTTTTGTGTGATATTAATCCTGGTACTCAGGGTTCCTACTATGTTCCTTAACATTGCAAATGTTTGTTGGTTGTATGGCTTGCTTGGTGGCTATTTAGTGTTCTTGTTCGTTTATTAATGAAATTAATTATCCAATAATAGGACCCTACTATTTTTTTAGATAAGTGATTGCCCTGAGCATTTCATTAGGGGAATCAGTAGTATTTCTCCAATTATAAATGGGATCTTCCTTCTTACTCTAAGTGCAGCATTTTAGGATGCTAAAAAATTGGTCTCAACTATCAACTATTGTGTGATAGTCCTCTTGTTATTTGAAGAAAGCCATCATTTTTCCTCAGACTTCTCTTTGAAGGTAAGAGGATGAAGGATGTTTGAAAACATCCTATTTTCACAATATTAACTCTTGGTAATAAATTCTTTTTTCATTCAACTATATTTCTACCTTATGCCATCTAGCTCATTCTTAAAAATAATGTCAAGACTATTTTACCAGATCTTTTGCTGTAATCAAACTATATTGTATCTAAAGAATTATCATTATCTGCTATGGAAGTTATCTAATTAAAAATATGTTGCCTGGAAATAGTCTTTGAAAAATCAAAGCTTGGAATAAACACCTTTTTCTTGGAAAAAATGTTTTTGGAATCATATATCATATCATATATCATATCACAAATCTTTTAAATCTAAAGATGCTGCAGCAAGCAATATCTGCTTCAGGATGTTGGCATACTTGCATATGCTTATGCCATTCCTGTAATCTTATCACTTTTGTCAGAAATCTGAAAGGTTTTGCCTGAGTGGACTCTATACCTCTATACCCTGATACATATATTTCAGAGAAAACATACATTAGATGACTTCTAGGAGAAGATCACAATCCGTCAAATAGAGTAAAAAATTACTCTAAGTTTCTAAGTGATTCCTAAAGTGTGCATGCATGGATGACATCCCACCTAGGTTCATGCTTCATCTCTGCTTTTGTTCTGCAATTCTGGCTTGTATATGTAATGAATAAATTTACCAGGAAACAGGAGAAAAATATATAAAATGCAATGTATCAAAATATTTAGAATATTAAATTGTGAAATGCTGGCTTATGAGAGCTTCATAATATCTGGCAATGTTATTGATGCAAAAGCTGTTCTTACCTGCAGTGTACGACCATTGGTCCAGCATCAGGAGGATTACAAGTTTTAACTCGTCGTAAGAAAGCTAGGAATGGTGTTGGATGTTCTGGAACGCCATGATCCGGCCATGCAGTGAACTGGAATTGTCTAACTTCTCTCTTCTCACTCGATCCATTCTAACACATAAGAACCTTAGTGTAAATTATTTTTAGTGCCAAAACAGTACACCAGAATGCAATCATCATGAAATCAAGCAAAACAAATTTATTGTTGGTCTAAAACTGTTATTTTTATCCACCTTTTTAAATCACAGTCATTAAATATTTGATGAGAATTAGGGCAAGCATGGCATTAATATTCAGTATTTTTGTCTATAGTTAAGTTAGATATGAAAAATGATTTTATGTAAGAAAGTTTAATATAAGAAAAAGGTAAAGAAGCTTGTCTAATTTTTTTTGAGGGGGAAAGACGACAGGAGAAAAAGAAGCTATTTACTGTGATTGTCAAGAGGAGAACAAAAAATAATGTGTAGAATTTTTTTACAACAGTGTTTTAGATTTAATGGTGGAAATGCTCCATATGTGTAAAGTTGGTTTAAAACAGCAAGAATTTTATGAAATTTTCTTGACCCTAAGGACATCTGTTAAGTAAGAGTTTATTTCAAGGAATTTTGCTGTTGAATTGCATTCTTTATGTAAATCAACATTTTGAACATCAGTGTAAAGACCTTTAATTCTCTTTATACAGAAATTTGAACACTTGCTTGTGATACTGCCAAAACTTAGATAACACCCTTGTTCCATTAAAGGATACTCAATGCTTACATAACACAAACATACCTTATAAAGGGCAAATGTTCTAACACAGTATGTTGCCAATTCTACGGTGTCCAGCAATGTGACTTGAATCAATCCATATGTTTCTGTTCCTCTGCTTGGCCAATACTGATCACATTTAACCTGCAAAAAACAAGTCAAGTATGAGGGGAAAAATGAAAGATAAAATAAGTGATGTTACATTACTATAAAGAAGTGGAAAACAAATGGAAACCAGCTAAAGAGAAGAATACTAAGTTGAGATAGGAGAGAACCAAAAGACCCCCTAGCTGTCGTGCAAATGATCCAGATCATCCAGAAGGAGAGAAGGAAGGTATGGTTCATTGGGGGAACATTACTGAAATAGCTTTTACAGCACTCAGCATGTTGTGTGAGACAGTGGGAACTCAAGTCAGAATACTATAAGTTTTATAGGGGATTTCTTACAGTGAAGCAAGACCTCTAATGAAGCTTTATGAGTACTCTTGGAATTCCATGGTCCAGATGGTATGTCTCAGCACAACTATATAAGAATGGAATTAAGAAAAAGAACATTCATGAAACTACTTCCTCTGATAAAAGACAATGCTTCCCCAATTTATCTTTGTCATCCTTAGCTGGTAAGTGTCCACTGAAAAAAAATAAGGCACGTTTAGTTATTATAACAAAAAGTATGGTCTATTGTTACAGCTGAAGCAGAATTTATTTCTAATTGACCTTATTTTTATTTTCACTATGGAATAGATCTGATGACCTTATTGAAATTTAGCATGTCCACTTCCATTTTTACATTATTCACTGTGCCCAGCTGCTGATGGTTCTGGTTATTTTTTCCCCAGGTGTTCCTTCCAGGAAGGTCACTTCATTTGAAAGCATCTTTTGATCTCTCAAGTTGGGAGATAGTTGGCCTTACTCTGCTATGGCAGGGAAAGGGGCTTTTTTTACTCCCTTCCCTCTTAAGAAGCAGACAGAATGCTTAAAAAAAATAAATGTGTGTCCAAATGTCCTTAGAAATTCAGTTATAAACTTTATCAGCCAATACTAACAAAGAAACCATATAGCTGAGATCAAATTTATTAGCTACATTTCAAATCATGAAATAAAAATAAAGCATGTTCCTTTTAATTTTATACAAATTATAATAAAATATTCAAGTAACTGCCAAATATGCCAAATGTCTAAACGACACTATCTCATAAAAAGTCTCCTCTGGATTTCCTGCATTTGATAAAAAAATCAAATGCAGAAATAAACCTGCTGAACCACCTGCTGAAATAAAATCAGTAGGGGTTGAATGACTTACTTTCCCATATGAATGAAAGCTGACACCTCTGCAGAACTGAGGAATTCAAATATGTACATTTATTACTAGAGAATATTCATGAACCTTCACACTCCAGCAAGCTATAAATATCAAAAGATGGTCCAACTTTGCAGCAGTTGTGCTCAGAAAAGAAATTTCCATATGTAAACCCTCCCTCCCCCACCTTGCACAAAAAATGATGAACATAATCCTTGACATTCAAGGGTAAGACAGGCAATTTTCTGGTACAAAGATTTAGTCTCAATTCTAAAAGAAAGAAAAAAACTCAGTACAGAAGTAAGATTTTTATTTGCCTTCTTTTCTTCAGCACCTTGGAGAGACCTCCCAGCACTACAGGATCTCAGCTACTCTTCTGTCCCTTTAAAAAACTGTTTAAGTGTATTTTCAAACTGTGATCTGCCTCAGCCACCTGTTGATCTTACAAGGATGAATACTAATCACCTCCATGCAGTTTTAATATCTGCTGATGTATTTGGCATTTAGCATGACATTTTCTTTTGAAGATTCCGTTTGATAAGCTTTTCAGTGCTTGGTTATTAACTACTAGATTACACTATCAGTAAAGAAATAACAGTAGAAAATTAACTTACAGTGTTATTCAGTAAAACAGCAGCACATCATGGATGTAAGATTAAAAATAATTGCACCATCCTGACTCTCAATTGGCACACAGTAAGGATTCTGTTGCACTGAGGAATGCACAGTATAAAATGATTAACCTGCCTCTGGTTAGAAAAAAAAATGGCTTCACACATGGGCTTGTTCTAAAAGAACAGCACACTTAGGAACATGAATATGATGCACTGATCAGTCTGTTACCATATAGCATCAATTGCTAGAAATCATCCATCTAATAGAAATCTAATTTTCAAAGAATTTTTGTGGCCAACACAAGTAGAAAAAATATTCATGTAAATTACTAGACCTGAATATACTGTATGTGCGATGTGAACTGAAAACAGATTAGATCTACAAAAGGATAAACACAATATCCTGCCATACTGAATGCAAATCAAATCCAAATAGTAAGGATTCAAAAAAAGATGAAACCAATTTCATGGCAAAAATGGACTTTGTCTTTTTCTCCGTGTCCTCTGATGCCAAGTACAGAAATATTGAGAGATGAAGTGAAAGCATGATTGGAAAGAGCATTGTCCAATGAAAAGTTCAAACAGATTAGCAGAATGCTTCCATTGCACTAGGACAAAATTAAATATTATTCTATTCTTTGAGGGCTGGAAGGAGTAGCATCTTGCTGCCAGTATTGATAAGGCTAAAAAGAGAACAAGACAGCCAAGCTCTTTGACTATCAGACATCACTTCTACAAGCTGAGATCATTAGCACTATGTGGATTCTTGGTGGGAAGATGTCTGGAAGGAATAGAATAGCATTTTCTTTTTTCTTTTTCACATCATTGTCATAAGGATAAGAAAATTACTTTGCCAATCCTGTTGGCAAAGCAGTATTAATGAAAGAGGCCTGAAAGGCCTGAAATGGGAACAGAAAGTCACCTGAAAGACATATTCATGCTTATGAACACAAAAGGTACTTAGCTGTCCCAGGATCCAATATCAATCTCTATTTTTATTTGCTACTATGTAATATATGGACAACATATAGACCGAGTTGTTAGTGCTCAAGACCAATTTCTGTTACTGAAAACTATATAGTCTATAGTGACTTTGCATACATATGCAGTAAAAGAAGTTAGGATCTCTCAGCAATTTGATGAAAAGGAAGAGGAAGAAAGGGAAAAGGCACGAATCCGTTTTCCAACTCCAATAAATGGCAAATTATGTACACATTCTGGTTCAGAAGGTAACAGGATTCCGTGTATCTCATCTCAGTGAAGAGTGATGCTGGCCACATGATCACGGAAGTGTCTTTGGACAATGCTGGCTCCTTTGGCTAGCAAACAGAGATGAACACTGCCCCTAGAGTCAGACACACCTCAACAGAGAAAATCATTACCTATTTTTTTTTCTGTCTCTTGGTATGCACTAGAAATGCATTGTAGGCAGCAGTTTATCTAGTCTGAGATTTATGTTCAGAAATCTTCCTTTATGGACATATTGTCTCTGTTGTGACCCAGGCCCAAGTAGTTAGTATTAAATACAAACAGTTCAAAAACAAACAGACTTTATTAGAACAGCTGAGAATTAACTCATTCTCAGCGAAGTCCAAACTAAATTAAAGCAAATTCTTCAAAACACCATTCCACAGTTTATCACCTGACCTTGGGATAATTAGGCAAACTGCCAAAGGCTTTTCTTGGAAAAAGTTCAGAAGCAGAAGACGTGGACAAGAAATGAATACAGTGAAACAAGAAGCAATTCTCTCAATGGTTGTTTTCCGGCAAAGAGGCCAAGAGCCGTTGCTGGTCTTTTAAGCCTTATGGGAGGGGCCAATCATCTCTTGGCCCTACTCCAGAGTCGTCCTCTCTGCTTTATCTGCTTCTGCCTTCTGGCAGCTCTTCTCATACATGCACTAGGAACAGGCTTCTCCTGTTCCTCTGCCTCTCTACTGTAAGCCTCTGGAGGCTCCTAAATCCGCACATCACTTCCCGATGGCCTTGGCTCCATCTCTGCCTCTGATGCAGAGCCCTCATCCGGGCCTTCCCCAGCCTCCAGGACTGGCCCATGTTCTTCCTCAGCCTCATTGCTTTCCGATTCCGCTGCCAGCTCCACAGGCTACTGGCGGAACACAACAGTCTCCAGGTAGACAATCTCATCTAGTTTCAAGCTTAGCTTTGTTGGTCTAAGGACAATTGCATTAATTAACATGAAGGAGAAAACAAGGAGAAAGAACTAGAGCCATTCATCCTGGTAGAAGACACTCACTTATTTACCATACTATCTCTTTCCCAGATAAGGGAAAGTAGATAGCAACCTTATTTCCATAGCATAACAACTTTAACATGGAAACAATCTGAGATGAGAGTGAGTAAACAAAGTAAAGTAAATTAACCACGACTGTAACACTACACATGGAGATTTTGTAGAAAAGCATCTTACCAAGAGACAAATATTAATGCTTCAAATCATTTGATGTATTCATGCCCTGTGACTGTCGGCTGCTTTTAATACTCTCTAAATTCTCCCTTTAATATTTTGCTTTCATTTTATACAAATAAAACTCATGCAAGTAACAAATATGTTATCAATATTCCTCCATGCATGGCCGTGTGCATAATCCTTTTTGATATAAATTATGCATATGTTAGCAAAGTAATGGACTGATTTTTTCTCTCTAAGGTCTGGATTAGGTCAGGTAAGATTTGGGAGATGACATTTAAATTGAAAACAATAAAGTAAGTAGGGTTATAAATAAAAGAGCTCACCTTGCCCCGTAGCTTCCCCATAGACAAATAAATGAATAACTAATTCACTGTAACAACCTCATTCAATGTTCTCAGCTGTTGAATATTTAAGTTCTCAAAGCTGGAGGTAGTCAGACTTCTAACACATGCTAATGAGCCAACTAAGTTCATTTCTGCTGATGCTCCCCGCCCCCACAAGGAAAAAAAAAATCCCTTTATCTATGCAGCACAGGTTAGAAATGCTGAAGCAAAGCTGCAGGACTGAGCAACAGGAAAGCAAATAAACAAAAAATGTAATGGAACACAGAAAAATGAAGTCCCACAGCAGACGGCTTTTGCTTTCAAGATCAAGTAATTATCAAATCTGCTAGTGGAGGAAAAAGCTTTTCTTTTTTTTTTTTTTTTTTTTGTGTGCATCTATTTCCCAAGCTGGATAGAATACCAAACGGATGAATAACAGACTTTCTGAAATGTCATTCCTATTTTAATAGTAATTTAGGCTTTGATCCAATGGAATCCTTCCATTAGGAGGATAATGGCTGTAAAGGCTTATCACGTTACTACCTAGAGAGACTCCTAAGACATTCCCCAAATCTGTTGTGAAAGGTTATGGTACTATCTGAGGTTCTGCAGGACTGTTGAGTGAGCAGAAGTTGACCTGCATAAGCATAATGTTAATTTAGCTCAACAGTTCACTTTCACCATTTGTACTATCAGAAAAATAAAAATAAAAATCCACATGTTAAGAATGTTCAGTATCTAATTCTCCTACATAGCTGGAGCCAACTAGATTGGCATATCAAAGTAACTTGTTAAGATATGATTCCCAACAAACAAGATGTTTACCGAATCTTGTGAAAAATAAATCAGTTGCAAAAGTAAAAGTCAGAGCACCAAAATGTTTAAGAGTGTTTACACATGGCTTATAAAAGAGAGAAACTTCTATATACTCTACACATGAAGGAACAACAATTTACTAAGGCGACATGTTTGGGCTAAGATCACCTGATAAAGCAATCTGTCATCCTTGCTAAAGGAAGTAAAGCAGTTACCAAAGAAGACAGTAGTAGCATTTATTTAGATATGTTTGAAATTAAGGACACTTCTGTAATTTTCAGGGAAAGCTAGACTGTTACCAAGGCTCCCAGCAATTTCACCTAGAAAAATAGCTGCACCTGTACTTCATCAGCTAGTACTGTATGTAGCCTTTTGACAATAGCCTGTCAAATTCTTTGCACTTCAGATTATGTTGAAAACAAAAAGCAACAGCAAAAGTAGCTGATTCAGTGGGCCCAAGATGCTGGATCACTCGAACTATGTAACAGTGTTATAACATTGACTTAGTCTGTTTTCATGTTACAAACTGGTCCTGTGGATTAACATATTATCAGATACTAGAACTCTAGTATTTTAGCGAATACTAAACCACCGTTTAGAAATCAATATAGATTTAAATCCTATATTGCTATTTAATTTCAAAATTCAGAACTTATGGCAATTCTATGCTCAAAGCACAGGTATTCTATGAGAGAACAAAAAAGTTATGTTGAAAATGCAGAATCAAGAAGTGGTTTGAGCACATCTTTCAGAGAATGGGCTCACAATAGTCTGCACTAATGTGATAAGCTATGCTTGTTCTTATATTGAATAGGAGCTTTTTTTCCCTGTATAAAAGTTATATTTATTCCTGGAACTGAGAATAAGAAACAAAATTATGTTTGCCTAGCTGAAAGCAAATCCAATGCTGGAGCAAATAAAGCCTGTTTGCACCAAAACAAAACAGAGATTGCTAAAAAAAAACATCCTACAATGGAATCTAAGTTACTAATAGATATTTGAGAATTACAATATGAATTCAGTTTGGATATGCATGTATATAGTGCATAATCAACATCATGATTATGTGTCTATAAAGGCTGCCGAATTATTCCCATAAAATATATAGTAAGACACAAAGAATAAAAACGTAGAACACATTATTAACACAGTTTTTTTGATAGAAGCATTAACCATTCCCTGATTATGATTTTATGTATGCATGTGTGTATTAAATTTATTGGCCGCCCATCTTACCACAGGCCAACTCTGGATGGCCAATAAATTATGTATTAATTTTATATGCCACCCACCTCTCCTGTAAGGTGACTCTGGGTGGTTATTTATGATATAAATAACTAGCTAGCTCCATTCACTTTTCATACTGTATCCCAGCATGTCTCTTTATGATTGGTAAAACACTAATGTGATAAGGTTAGGAATACTTTCAGTTTCAATAAAACTATAGTTTTCCTTGCTGGAAATTGGTAGTACTAGTAAATGAATGATCTGTAGGGCAAAACTCTAGATTTACTACAGTAAAATATATGTAGACTTATTTCTGCTGTTTCTGCTATTTTTTTTTGGTACTTAAATGGACCGTGGGATTGTGTGTGAAGCCAGGAGATCCTCATGGATGTCTGGCTACCAGTTTGTACCAAAAACTTTTAGAGAATGATGATGCTGAGATAGCCGATGAACTTCTTCGTAATCTTGACCTGGCGCGTAGGCAGAAATGGGAGCAAACTATGTCTGGATTAGATTTTAAACAGTCAAGCAGGAAGGCATGGAGCCTACTGAGAAAACTGGGAGGAGACCAACCAGCTCAATGTAAATAACAAAAGGTTACTCCAGATCAAGTAGCAACTCAAATTGTCAACTTAACTAGAATACCCCATAATAAGAAACATACTAAACTAGTGAAAAGAGAACTAAAGCATCTAAAAACTCTGGGATTGCCTAACCAGGAATACGCTCGACCCTTCCAAGCAGCTGAAATAGATACTGCCCTGAAGAATGTCAAAGCTGGAAAATCTCCTGGTTTTGATGGAGTAATGCCAGAATTTATCATCCACTCTGGAACTCGCATAAGAGAATGGCTGGCAAAATTTTATACAGATATCCTAACTTCCAGTAAGCTCCCTCCAGAATTTAAAAGAACCAAGGTAATCGGCATATTAAAACCCGGAAAAGAAAGCAATAAGCCAGAAAACTATTGCCCCATTGCTCTGTTAAGTGTCTGTTATAAACTACTGGAAAGATTGATACTTAACAGAATTGGAGAGAAAATTAACGAACAAATACTGGTTGAACAGGCTGGGTTTAGATCTTATCAGAGTTGTGTTGATCAGGTCCTTAGTCTTACAAGCCATATTGAAAGCAGCTATCAGAATAAATTGAAAACATATGTTGTATTTGTGGATCTCACAGCAGCATACGATACAGTATGGAGGGAGGGCCTATTAAGCAAATTCCTCCACGTTGTCCCCTGTAGGACTATGGGCCTCCTAATAAATAACATGCTTTCAGCAAGGACCTTTCAAGTCATCATGGGTGACAAAATCAGTAAGCAAAGACACATGAATAACAGACTCCCTCAGGGCTCCGTGCTGGCTCCATCTCTATTTAATCTATACATTTCCGATATACCACCCACGCTATCAACAAAATTCTCTTATGCTGATGACCTGGCATTAGCATATAGCCACAAGGACATCAAAGCTACAGAAGGCGTACTTACAGCCGACCTCACAACTTTGAGCACATACTTCCACCAATGGAGGTTAATCCCAAGCATAAATAAAACAGTTACATCATGTTTTCACCTTAACAACAAATTGGCAAAAAGAGAACTCAATGTATACCTAAACAACAAACTGCTCTCATATGAGGCAACACCAAAATACCTGGGGGGTCACCTTAGACAGGACTCTGTCTTTTAAAAAACATATTCAGAATATGGCTGCCAAGGTTAACAGCAGAAATAACATTCTACAAAAACTATGCAGAACAACTTGGGGAGCTTCAGTTCCAACTCTTCGATGTGCAGCCTTCGGGCTTTGCTACTCTGCAGCGGAATACTTCGCACCTGTATGGATAAACAGCTCACATACAGGACTTATTGATGTTCAACTTAACCATACGATGAGGCTAATTACTGGGTGCATAAAATCTACACCTAGTTACTGGCTACCAGTTCTTAGTCACATACTTCCCCTGCACTTACGACGACAAGAAGCTCTCATTCGGGAGTATAGCAAGATCCTGTTAAATTCCTCTCTACCCATTCATGGCTGCATTCCTGATCTCTTAAGATGCCGATTAAAGTCAAGAAACCCACCACTCTTGACAGCGCTTAAGCTGCTGGCCGATCATCAGAACACCACACAAAAGTGGATGGAAGCGTGGAGTAGCTATTCCCCCCAAGATATTTCTGAGCAAATTAATCCTAATAGTATACCTCCAGGATTTAATCTATCCCGACAATATGGGTGAAATACAATAGAATTAGAACGACTCATGGGGTGTGTGCTGACTCCTTGTATAAATGGGGAAAGACATCTTCAGCACAATGTGATTACGGGGCTCCCCGACAGACTATCCAACATATAGTCAGGGAATGCTCTAACAGAAGGTATCCAGGAGATTCTAGGGACTTCCTCTGCGTAACAACGACAGCTACTGACTGGATCTCCAAACTCGACATTAAACTCTGAAATGTTATTTCTGTTTTCCTCTTAGGTTTTTTTATTGCTTTTTTTTAAATTGTTTTAATTATTTTAACTTGTAAAAATGAAGTGTTTTAATATTGTGTGTGACCAGCCATACGCGAAATAAATAAATAAAATATGTAGATTGTAGTTAAAAATCAGTGTTACTGCATTTTCTATAGGAACTGATTTATCACAGACAAAAGAGCTCTAAGACTTCAAAGATACTTCATGTTGTTTTCCTCTCCTACACAAAACCTCAATGAAATTCAGTACTCTGTGTTTCAAAGTTTCCATTTCAGCCTGGAGGATACAGTTGATGCATCAAAACAAAATGGGAACGGTGTTTGTAAGCTGAATGAAAATAAAATTTAGAACATTTTATAGTGTTGTCAACTTGAAAATTGCTGAACCAATCAGAACTACAATCGGAAGACTTTAAAAAGCAGGGATGTCCTTGGCATCTTTAATATTTGTGGACTTAAAGTTCCAGAATTCCCTAGTCAGTCATGCTGTGTGAGAGACTTTTTTTAAAAAATAAAAGAAAGCTTACTGAATTACATCAACCACAAAGAAGAAACTTTACCCTTGATCTTTCTTCTAATTTGGTCATCATGACAACAGTGGCACTCCTTTGCTCCCACATCATTCTCCAGAAATCTCCAAAGGTTTCCGGAAGAGCTCCTTGGGTTGCTATGTAAGCATTCTGCTTTCTGTAACCATCTATATAGTTAGCATTTATATAATCACTGCCAGGGATTCCTAAAAAAAAAGGGAAGAAAAAAAAAGACATTATTAATTCAACTATGAATAGTATTTTTTATTTTTATGCCAGAACAAGGAACTAGGAAATGCTAATATATTGTTGCAGAGTATATAATAAAATCTTGACAACCTGTCCAAATTTATCTCTGCCCAAAAAAATTAAGTTGAGGTTATTTTGAATTTCTTTTTAACCTTTGTTTTAATCCTTGGGCTATATAATCACTTCCCCAGAACCCCCTTCCATACCTTCCCCAATGTCATTTCTAAGCATACATAGTTTGGTGCCTGAAGAACTGAGGTTCTGAAGTCAGAACTGAAAAAGCTTCTTGGATGAGAAGAGAAATGTCTTCAAGGAAAAACAACGAAAGTCCTTCTGGAAAAAGTATCTTTGCGACAACCATGACCTAAATGACTGAGCATCTCCACAGACATTTTGATTCAAAGAACTAGAAAAAAATTGGGAAACTTATTTTGGCTCAAACATGATACTCTTTCTAACCAGTGCCTTTTTCTTGTATGTCAGGGGTACATATTATAGTTTCAGGCCTGCATAAAAGTATGATTCTAGTGACTTCTAAAAGTTGCTATCAAAAAGACAACTTTTTGTAATGTAACAGAAAAATAAATAATTTACTGACTCTAATATTGTGTATATTTTATATAATATAATAAACCAAATCAAAATGATTTTTCCCCTTTTTTCATGCACTATTTTGTGGAATTTAAGTGTATGAATGTTATGCAAAGGCCAAATGTGACGTTTATAAAAGTAATCAACCATTTATCAGGGATAAATTTTAGGCTAATTGCTCTGTAATTTCATAGTTTTTACATTTCTTACATAGAAAGACATCAGTAATTACTAAAAATGTTATATATCTGCTGCATGCATGAATACATACATGGCATATGACATACATGTCAACTCAAGGAATTCAATATATTAAAGTTATATGTTTATAGGGAGTTATACCAATGAAAAACAGGAAGATTTTAATATATAGGTAGCCCTCAATTTATGACTACTATAGAGCCCAAAAGTTATGTTGTTAAGTGATAAATTTGTTAAGTGAGTTTTGCCCCATTTTACGACTTTTCTTGCCACATTTGTCAAGTGAATCACTGAAGTTGTTAAATAAGTAACATGATTGTTTAAGTTAATCTGGTTTCCCTATTTTCTTTGCTTGTCAGAAAGTTGTAAAGGTGATCACATGACCCTGGGACACTGCAACTGTCATAAATATGAGCCAACTGTCAAGCATCCAAATGTAAATCACATGACCATAGGGATGCTGCAATGATCATAAGTGTGAAAAATGGTCATAAATCACTTTTTTCACTGCTGTTGAAACTTTGAATGGTCACTAAATGAACTGTTGTAATTCAAGGACTACCCTAACCTTTAAGGATAGATAAATTGCATATTTTAATGAGTTTGTTGTAATTTATATTGAATAGATTAATTAATTTGAGATTGCAACTGAAATGAAGATATGTCACTTTTCTCAGACACTTACAAACCTAATGATAGGATTTAATTATTAAAATGTTGAAGAAAGTCCAAAAAAAATCCAAAAAACATTGAATTTTCTTCATTGATCTTCTGTGATGTTACAGTATTTTGTACTAAGAAAAAAATATATTACAGCCACATTTAGACAATGTTGGCTCATAATGTCGTCAAAGTAAATAGAAAATCTTGAAAGTCAGAAAGGAAAAAAAAATCTAAAAGTCCAACCGAATGATCTCATTACAAGATTTTTCATATATCCCCAATTCTCATTTTCCACTAAAGTATCTTTGAAGTAAAATGCTGACCTCTTTTGATCCTATTAAATTTCAACAGACTTTGGACAGAATTTTTAAATTGTATAGATTATTTATGAAATTCGCTTTGACCTGCGGTATCATACTTGGTGCCACTGAATATTGATAAGGATTTTTAAAAAACCTACAGTATATAAGAAGAAACAAATTGCAACCAGAATTTGGAGTTTTCAATGCTAAGGGAAAAATGATAACCTTTCTGTAGGTCATAGATTCTTTCTGTTTTTAGAGTGAAAAGTGAAGAAAAAAAAAGGTAAAGAAAACAATAATAAATACTAAATATAAATGAAAGGAATTGTATTCTAATTACCAATATCTTAGATTATTTCTCATTCTAGTCCTCTTTTCTAGCATATCTGTATCAGGGGTGAAATCCAGCAGGTTCTGACAAGTTCTGGAGAACCAATAGCAGAAATTTTGAGCAGTTCGGAGAACCAGTAAATACCACCTCTGGCTGGCCCCAGAGTGGGATGGGAATGGAGATTTTGCAATATCCTTCCCCCAGGAGTGGGGTGGGAATGGAGTTTTTGCAGTATCCTTCCCCTGCCATGCCCACCAAGCCACGCCCACCAAGCCACGCTACGCCCACCAAGCCACGCCCACAGAACCGGTAGTAAAAAAAAATGGATTTCACCACTGATCTGTATGTACCTTAAGTACCTTAGAGAAGCCATGTAAATGTTGATTTTAGTAGGCTGTTATAATACTGTCTTAGATACTTAATAACATCTATTGATCTACGGGACCACCTGCTACCACCAATAGCCTCCCACTGGCCAGTACGCTCCCATAGAGAGGGGCTCCTCTGGGTGCCGTCAGCCAAACAATGTCGACTGGCAGCCCCTAGGGGGAGAGCCTTCTCTGTGGGGGCACCTACGATCTGGAACGAGTTCCCCCCGGAGATACGGAGGATCCTGGATCTGCGCACCTTCCGTCGCGCGCTCAAAACTTTCTTATTTCATCAAGCTGGCCTGGCCTAAACCTTCTCCCCATTTAAATGTAAATTTTAATTTGTTTTTAAATTATTGGGTATTTTAAATTTGTCTCAGCCAAATTATTTAATTCGTTTTTATTCTGTTTTAAATTTTGTATCTATGTGTTTTATTCTGTGGCTGTTCACCTCCCTGAGTCCTTCGGGAGTAGGGCAGTATAGAAATCCAATAAAATAAAATAAATAAATAAATAAAAACATTACCTATTTTTAAGAATGAGCAACTCATTCTCAGCTACAGTTTAAGTTTAAATATAGTGTGTGCATATGTGTATATGTGTGCACAAGATTGCCATTTTATTTTGTAAGAGCTATCATTTGATGTATCCGTAAGACAAAATATTTTGAAAAGTATGTGTCAGCACAAAAACTCTTAAATTATAAATACATATGAAATGGAGAAATGTTGAAGGAAGGTATTTGAAGGTTCTGTATGTATGATTAGGGTCTTATAATTCTTGGGTATGCAGTAGTGTAGGCCAGTGGTGGGTTGTCCCCAGCTGTTCTATAGAACTGGTAGTAAAACTGGCGGGAAGCTCCGCCCACTGACTCCGATTTCATCAAAATGCTTCATCGCATGCACAGAAGCTTCTGCACATACGCACGCGGCCCTGTTGCGAACTGGTAGTAAAGGCAGGTAGAACCCACCCCTGCTTGAAGTACATTAGGGCTCATATTTAATGCGGTTGAACAGGGGGTGGGGGATTACTGTTTTTACTTATTTTATATTGGGTTTTTATTGTTTGCAAGGTTCCTCGAGTCACTGAAACTGAGTGAGCAGCCATATAAATTTTAATATATTCATATAAATAAATAAATAGATTTATTGTAATCAATCTATAACATATTTCAATAATGCTGCAGTTTAAACTTTTTAATGGAATTAATAAACAATTAAAAAGTCTTAGTTTATTGCATTTTCTGCATGTTATTTACAGTATTGAGCCATGGTGGCGCAGTGGTTAGAATGCAGTATTACAGGCTAATTCTGTCAACGGCCAGAGGTTCTTTCTTCACTGACTCAAGGTTGACTCAGTCTTCCATCCTTCTGAGGTCAGTAAAATGAGGACCCAGATTGTTGGGGCAATACAATTTGTAAACTTAGAGAGAGTTGTAAGGCATTATGAAGCAGTATATAAGTGCTATTGTTATTGCTATTTTGAAAACCCATGTAAGACATGTTAATTCTTTTGCATCATTCTTATAATAAACACATTTAATAGGTGTTATATTAGCATATTTCTTTTCCTTAGCATGATATATTTATATTATGTGACAAATGTGGCATAGGTATTATAAAAAAGTAAGTAATGTGTATAATATTAATACTCATTAAGATAATATCTTGAAATATAGCATTGTTAATTTTGAAAAATAATTTAATTTTATTAATTTATAGTTAAAGGCCAAATTATATCACAAAAAAATTAGAAGTGCAGATATAGATAATCATGTCTATTTGGGAAATATCAATTTTGGAGAATTTGCATTAAATGATGAATAAGAATACATCTTTGCTATCACTATATTTTATTTCCTGCAACCTAGTTACAAAGTATACACTAAGCCTTTCAAAAGCCATGATTTTGGGATTTACGAAGTTTTTGGAGTGAAGAAAAGCTTTTCAGGAATTTCCTGAATGTGGAAATATGAGTTAATGATTCAGAAAATAACAGTAGCCGGGCAAAATGCCACAAACCTTCCATCTATCGAAAATGACAAAACATTTCTCCAAAAACAGATGAGAAGAAGAATGAGGTCAACAAGAGAAATATACACCTAGTGTACATTACAACTAGAAGATATGTATTGGGCATTTATAAGAGAAACATTTTTTCTAGATAACTTATGAGTACATTTACAAATGTCTGGTGTTGTTCTGCGGTGCGTCATTTACTTCAAAATAAAACTGAACATTGTACACATGGAAAAACAAAAATCCTTCCCTGCATTAGCAAGTTGATGAGAAGCTGGCATCTAGCCATGAGAACTTATGTATTAACATCATTCAGCAAAGAGCATACTGCCAATGCTTAATATAAGATGCTCCTAATATTTTTTGAAGCCATTCCTACTGGTATGCAAATGTGATTAATTTTTATATTTTGAATTCATTATGCTTTTCTTTAGTTACAATAAAAAAAATGAAAAAAGAAAAAAAATCCAAACATCTATATTATATTTAATAAATAATTTAGCCCAGTAACAATAAGATTAAAAAAAAAATAAGTAGAATTGAGAAATGGGCGATTTAATCAGTTACAGAATTTTTGTATAATGTAGATTATTAAATTTATGCGGAATGTCTGAACTTTTATTGTTATATGTTCGGTTATTTTGCTGTTTCGTTTTTGTGTTTTTAACTGCACTCTACCCAGAATCACATATGTTTGATGGGCAACTATGTATATAAATTTACCAAGGAAGAAAAAGATGAAATGAAATATGATTGCTTCTTTATTGGGAAATATTGCATACATTTAGGAATCCAATTTGCGGATACTGAAAGCCATGTGTGTGAGGTACTTTTTATCACAAGCATAACAGTAACTTGGATATAGTAATCAGATATCCATCATTTTAATTTCCAGGGTTCTTTGTTGTTATTTTTATAAGAATGCAATTGAAAAAAGTTTAATGGGTAAAAGTTTTTCTTGAGTTAAGGATTGTGAGAATCTAGTAGAGGCTGTACATAACTTTTGAGTTTCTCATATCATATGAGAAATCAATCTTATGAAATGTCTGAAATCTGGCTGTGAATTGGTTTAACCAATAAACATCCAGTAATAAAAGAGAATATCACTTCTAAGATCCATCTTATTTTGCTCTTCATGGTGGAATGAAAGCAAAATATTAATTAGAATATAGTGTCCCAGCAATTTTTTTATCCATGGTGGGCCACATAAAGAGATGATGTCTCAGGAAGAAAGCAATGGCAACCCACTTTCAAAATCAGTGTCAACAAAATTATTAACTTATCCACATACCACCAGAAACCAAGGTTACCTCAAAAACATCATTCTTCATCTATGTATACTAATTTGTCTGAAGTGATATAGGGTCTCATGCTTGAGTAGCGGGTTGGACTAGAAGGCCCCTTTCCAACTGTATTATTCTGTATCATGTTTTCCAACTTTGTTTAATGTTTTGAGAAAACACACAAAGATTTGGGTGAGGTCCTGTCGCTCCGGCCCCGATGGACAGCAGAGCGCCGCAGATGGGCAGCCCGGCACGACAGGAAGGGGCTGCTGGGCGGCTCTCTGCCTGCCCGGTCCCCGTGGTGGCCACTTCCCAAGCTCCGCTGAGCCGCCTCACCTGTACCACTCCAGGCCCCACTCGTAGTGCCAGTTAAAGAAGTGGGGCTCGGTGCCGAGGGCGTGCACGCCTGGGTGGCCGCGGATGAACTCCAGCAAGGCGCGGGTTCTCCCTTCATGCACACTTTGTGGAACACGAGGAACAGTGCAAAAAACAGCATGGATTAGATAAAACGGGTGCCATGGCATAAGCCTGTAATCCAGCTACTCTGGGGGCTAAGGCTGGCAGGTCACTTAAATTCAGGAGTTCTGGGCTTCAATGGACTATGTCTGCATTATGTTTGACATCAATATTGTGATCCCCAGAGACAAGGGCCAGTAAGTTGTCTAAGGAGGGATGAACTGGCCTAGGTCATAGACAGAGCAGGTTAAAACTCCCATGCCGATCAGATACTAGTGAACTTTCATTGTTACTGCTTTTACAACCCGACATTCTTCTTGTATAATACTTAACACAAAAGAGGTCGAATGTTTTATCTGTACAAATGTAAGTAAAAGAGTATTCAGTATTCCATTTATTTTATTCAGTGGACAAAGTTGTCAAATAGCTTTAATTAGACTTCACACTTTATTTGCAGAATGAAATTGCATCATGGAATTGTTTTAAGTCTTGACAAAGGCTAAGTATTGCACAATCTTCATATTTAAGACAAATTAAACCATAAACCTTTGTTTTAGGGATGTTTTCCTAAGAAATGTGCCACTTAAGGGAATTTTTAAAAGAGAGTTAAAACTAATAGGATTAAGCTTCATAGCACTTGTAAATAATTATCTTCAGAAAATAGATGAATTCACAAAAGGGAGCAAAACGTACTATTGATGATGAGAGTATGGGGGGGGGTGCGTTCACATTTAGTTTCAGCTGCAGAAAATTAAATTAGATGTACATAAAATGTTTTTCATGGTGAGATTAGCCTGTAACAAGGTCCATATTTGTAAGCAGATTAGTATAGTTAATAGTCAGCACACATACACAAATGGAATAAAACTCATTGGGAAAAAAACAATAGTGAGAACAAACTATTTAAGTAATAAATGAAGTGGTGGGTTGCTACCGGTTCAGACCGGTTTGTGCGAACCATTGGCAGAAATTTGGCCTAGGTCGCAGAACCGGTAATGGTGGCCAGCTGGCCACGCCCCTCAACCGGTTCCCCCAGTTGCCGGTCTCTTGCCCTGGCTGCCATGTTCATCGCTGCCATGTTCTTTATGCATGCGCATTCCATTGCCTTGCAAGTCCAATGGGATGCACATGCGCGAAGAACATGGCAACAGCAGCAGCTTTTTCTGCCAGTATGTTTTGGTGGCCTGCAGAGAAAGCGGCTGGCAAAGAAGCCTTTTCGGAGACTTTTTTGCCAGCTGCTTTCCAGCAGCTGTGGCTGGCTGGGAGCTGCCGAAAACTACAGTCAGCTTGCCTTCCGGACTGTGGACCAGCCGCGGAAGGTAAGCAGCCTAAACAAGGAGTCGGTGGTGGGTGAGGCAGGTGGGCAAGCGGGCCTGGCCACGGGGACCACCGGGAAGGCTACATGGAAGGTAGGCAAGCATGCCGGGGCTGCCCAGCCGTGGGGAAGAGAGCTAGCAGCCTACTCCCCGTGGCCCAGCCATGCTTGCCTGCCTTCCATGCGGCCTTCCCGGCGGTCCACCACACCTTTGCCTTCTGAGGTCGGGTCAGACATCAAACCCGTGATGGGAGATGCACCACTTCAGGCCTGGCCCAGTCAGCTGGTGGGTGGGTGGCCCTTTGGGGAAACGGAGCCGCTTTGCTAGGGCTGAGAGGGAAAACTGCCCGGGATTTCCCGGACGCCCCTCCACCACTGCTGATGCCTGCTGTGGCAAAAGCCGCAAAGGAAAACTTCCCGGGAGCTCTGGGACACCCCTCCGCTGCCCCCGCACCACTGATGCCTGCCGTGGCAAAAGCCGCGCAGGAAAAGTCCCAGGGAGTTCCAGGACTCCCTGCTGCTGCCGCCGATGCCTTCAGTGGCAAAAGCCGTGCAGGAAAAGTTTCGGGGAGTACCAGGACTCCTTGCCGCCGCCGATGCCTGCAGCAGCAAAAGCCGCACAGGAAAAACGGAGTTTCAGTTTCGGGGCACTGAAGCTCCCGTTTCGACTCCTGCCCTGCCTCTGCCTGCCACAGTCTCCTGTTTTGGGTGCCGCTGCTGCTGCCATGACCAGGCATTTTCTGTCGGGCGTCCCAGTCTCACTCTCCTAGACTTTGAAGCAGGGAGGGAGAGAAAGAGTGAAAGTGAAAAAAAACCTTCTGCAACCAATAACCTCCCACCAACCAGTATGCTCCCACAGAGTGGGCCTCCTCAGGGTGCCGTCAGTAAAGCAATGTCGGCTGGTGGTTCCCAGGAGGAGAGCCTTCTCTGTGGGGGCACCTGCCCTATGGAACAGGATAACCCCAGGGATATGAATGATCCCAGATCTCCGTACTTTCTGTCATGCCTTGAAGACCTTTCTATTTCACCAAGCCGGACTGGCATAAATTTTCAGTTTATCTAAATTCTACGCTGAGGATCTTAATTGATGAGCCAAATCAGTTTAATTATTTTAAATTATTTTTATTTCACATTATATGTATGCTATTCTGACTGTTCACCACCCTGAGTCCTTCGGGAGAAGGGCGGTATAAAAATTAAATAAAAGAAAGAAAGAAAGAAAGAAAGAAAGAAAGAAAGAAAGAAAGAGAGAGAGAGAGAGACAGAAAATGAGAGAAAGAGAAAAAAAGGAAGAAGGGAGAGACAAGAAAAAAAGAAAGAGACAAAGAAAGAAAGAGAAAGAAAGAAGGAAATGAAGGGAAAGAGAAAAAAGAAAGAGAAAGAGAAAGGAAAGAAGAAGGAAGAGACAAAGAAAGAAAGAGAAAGAGAAAGAAGGAAAGAGGAAGGGAGAGAAAAAAGAAAGAAAGAAAAAGAGAAAGAGAAAGAGAAAGAAAGAAAGAGAGGAAGGGAGAGAAAAGAGAGAGAGAAAGAAAGAAGGGAGAGGAAGGGAGAGAGAGCAAAAAGAAAGAAAGAAAAAGAAAGAGGAAGGAAGGAAGAGGAAGGAAGAGACAAGAAAGAAAGAAAGAAAGAAAGAAAGAAAGAAAGAAAGAAAGAAAGAAAGAAAGAAAGAAAGAAGAGGAAGGAAGGAAGGAACACAAACCCTGGCGCTAGACGTGGCTTCAGAAGACGCTTTGAAACAGGACAGCAATCTAGGGCTGGAAGGGACATTAGAGGCCATCTAGTCCAACACCCTGCTCCAGCAGGAAACCTTACATCACTTGGATTATTTTGGTGCCTCTAACAGAGATGAAAATTGTCAGAAAGGAGAGGAGTTTACTAGGACAAGGCTGCCATACAGAGGAAGGAGATAGTCCTTGATTTATGACCAGAATTGAGCCCAAAATTTTGGTTGCTAAGCAAGAGCATTGTTAAGTGAGTTTCACCACATTTTACTCAATCCATAATCTCTCCTGGCTCTAACAGTCATGTGCAAGTTAGGGAAGAACATCTGAAGGTGTATGTAATCTAAATGTATAGAAGTTATAATTAAATGTGTGGCAGAAAGTGGACTCTGGGTGTGTTTTTCCAAATGTAGTAAGTGAGGTTGAATATGTATAGTTTTAGAAGAGGTGTGTGTGTGTGTGTGTGTATGTGTACATACACATACAGTATATATAGTAAATAATGTATCTTTTTGTGTGCCTATACACTATACTATGTAATATGTATGTACACATATGGCATATGTACATAGGATTAAATAGTATATTTTGGATGTTCAGTAGTAGTAAATAAATAGACAGGGAAATTGTATCTCGTTGAGGCCTTTGAGGCGAGGAGAGGCCAGGCACGCTAACCATAACCCTTGAGATGAGTGACGTCAAGCTGGCCACGCCTACCCGTCATATGACCACCCAGCTACGCCCACCCAGTCACATGACCACCAAGCCACGCCCACCAAATAAGCCATGCCCATAGACCCGGTAGTAAAAAAATTTAGAACCCACCCCTGAATAAATGGTTATGGAATTTCAAAATGGCTTATACAAGAAGCCACAGAATGTATAAAGCAAAGTTGAATATAAAAAATCATGGAGCATGACAAAAAGAAAAGATACATAAATAAAGGAATTTTGTTAAATTGATGACATCTATACTTAATCCTTTCTTTAAAATGGGCATGGGAGAATATATATGGCATTAACTCATTTTATTCTTGTAATAATTTGTGAGCGGTATAATGATGTGTGCAGAAGCTATAATTCTGTACTGATTTTGATAGAAATAAGCATCACTAAACATGCGCTTCTTTTTGACTTGGTAAGTACAAGAATGATAATGAATTTTCAGCTAGGCAGAGAACATTATATTATCCATATCTCATACTGGTATTCTGATGCTGGTACAGAATTAGCTTTTAGAGCCAACACTATTTCATGTTAATTCCTGCTGTGTTCTAATGAAATATTTAATGAAAAATAGGTTTTTTTAAAAAAGACCTAAATCTACCATTAAAAGGATAAAATTAAATATGCATTCTAGGCTAAACACATTGGAAAAATTCCTCTTTAAAATTTCTCTATCAAACTAGTCGTTTCTATGGTTACACCAAAACAAATGCAGCTGTGAAATGAATGTAATACTAGATAGCACATATATTTTCATCTTTGGAATGTTTACTGTTTCTTTGGAAGTTAGCAATAAAATCTTAATGCTTGGAAAACATATTCATGGTGTTATAACCCAGGCTTTAAAGACAGTATTATATCCAGTTCTTGTAAAAAATATAGTATTTTTAAAAATATAAAGGAGCTTTTATAGTTTTAACATAAAACTCTTACAAAGGGCCACCCAAAAACAATCCAAAAATAAAAATGGAATATATTTAACTATTTTTCAAGACATTGAATTAAAGAGTCTAAAACGGATTGATCTCAAAATGACGGTATCAATGAGAATATGTCAGGGAAACTCAGGATGGAGCCTAATAAGAATTTTGCTTCCATCAATGGTACAAGAAGAACACACTCTCTTTCTGCAATTACTTCAATATATGTGTCAGAAGTTTGGTAGATCCTTGGGACAAGTGTAGTGTATATATGAAGGTGTCACAAAGAAGGTGAAATTGCCTTTCCACCATGGCTCATGGGAATAATTTCACTGGCAAACTTTAAAAGTTATTTTAGATGCCTCACCAGATTGATCTGAAGGGATGTAATATAGTGATGCCTCCAGTGATGCAAGTTCTGAATTTGAAACAAGAATGTTTGACATCCAGCACTTATTCAATCAGGTCTCATTGGATAATCTTAAACAAGACAGATTCTCAAAGCTATAGTCAACTATAGTCCACTACATCTGGAGCAAACTAATTTGGGATGGTGTATGATAAGCTGTTCAGCATGTCATTATGATTAGGTTAGGCATAATATTAAACAAAATCTGGTTTCCAATTTAATACAACTGATAGTGGGATTGAGTGATTAAGAGTCACCAATTATTGTCAAACCACATAGATTTCCAGGATAAGGTCCATGCAAGAAGCAAGTCAAGTGTAGCAACTTTAAAAGTAAAATGAAAAACTAGCTAACCAATACTTAGTTAATTAGAGCCCTGAATATTTTAAAAATAACTGAAGTACGAACAAACTTAAATTTAGTGCTTTTTCAACCCTCAAAGTGGACCATAATTGTAACTGACCAATACTTAATAACAAAATGAGAAGATGATAAATTATTTTGGGATTCCTGCTAGCCAGGTTTTCCCTACGTAACCAAGGTTTTTCTGCAGCCCCAGCTCAGTAGAATTCGATTCTGGGCTTTTTTCTTTTCTAACAGCTAGCAAGCTCTTCCTGCTAGGTGGGAGACCTATATAGATCCATTTCTAGCTCGTTTGCTTTCATCAGTAGGCCACACCTACTGGCTAGAGGAAAAACACACATAAACCCTACGAAGAAGTAAGAAAATAGATACTATACCTTTACAGGGGGGATACATAAGATGTGGGTGTGGGTGTGGCCTACTGATGAAAGCAAACGAGCTAGAAATGGATCTATATAGGTCTCCCACCTAGCAGGAAGAGCTTGCTAGCTGTTAGAAAAGAAAAAAGCCCAGAATCGAGTGGATGTGATTCTACTGAGCTAGGGCTGCAGAAAAACCTTGGTTACGTAGGGAAAACCTGGCTAGAGGAAAAACATATATATATATAACATATATATAACAATATAAATCAACTTTCCTAGCCTGGCATCCTCCAAGTAGGTGGATTTTGTGAGGAAAAACTTACATAAACAGAAGGATTATGGATGAGTTTGGGAAATCGCTGATGTGACTGGGCATGTTTTCAGATTGAAGGGATTATATGTAAACTTGTATGATGCGAATAGAGGGGAAACTGGATAAATCAACAACTGATATTATTAAACCACAAAAATGAAAAGCAGTTTAGGAAGCATAATAAACTGAGTTATGTGCCTGAAAATCCTAAACCGAGATACAATCTTCTATTGCAATATTTTTATAGCTACTGCAGATACTCTTATCAAGGACAGGACATTCAAAAGTTGATAAGGGAAAACACCAGTTAATCCAAATGAAATATTTGGATTTGAGAGTTCGATATGGAATAAAACTGACACTGATAAAGTATCAGTTAAATGAGCCTTATAGCTATAATTACAGATAACCCTTCATTTACGATTGTTTGCTTAGAAACTGTTCAAAGTTAGGATGGTGCTGAAAAAAGTGATTAATTACCAATCCTCACACTTATAAATAGTGCAGTGTCCCTGCAGTCATGTGATCATGATTTGGGTACTTGGTGATCTGAACCTATTTATGATAGGTGCAGCATTCTGGGATCATGTGATCAGCCATTTTCATTCAAGAAAACCATTTGCTTGGCTCTGTATAGCATACAGTAACTTGACAATTGCTTACATCAAAAAATGCAAACACTGTTTTGTCTTATGTCTGCTTGTTTTAGGTAACAAAAGATAAAATGCTCTTTTTATTACAGCATGATTTCACATGAGCATATATCAGAAAGTGCTATTCAGTTGATTTGAATGAAATCTGTTCTTATGGCCAAACCATCATTCTTTATCTGTGGCAAGAGTTTAATATGCACTGGTGTTTGAAGAATCATTTCCTGTATAAGAATGTAATGTTGATATCCCTAAGTCTATCATCTGGTTAATTGGGTTGGCAGGTTGTACTTTATAAACAAATTTATGAGGCACATTTTAATTTTTATACTTACCATTCATCACCATAATCAGAAACAGAAATTAAATACTACCTTAAAGTTTGCTTATTTGATTTTTTTAAAAAATGTGTACAATGAAACTTAATTCCTCTTTCAGGAGATTTACTAGGAAATAAACAACTGTACTAAAAAAAAAAGCCCTATTTTTGTTTAAAAATTACCCAGTTTCAATGTCTATTAAATAGTTTGGTATATGACAAATATTTTTTCTTCGCTTGCTAGTAACTGAAAAACCTAGAGTAATAAATAATATAATAATGAATAATGAATCATATAATAATGGAAAAACTAGGAATAGATATGTAAATAATTTCACTTGGAATTCAAATACACACACACACACACACACACACTATATATATATATACTACCTCTAAATTCACCCTAAAAAGTTTTTACATTTCTAGTTCTTACTCTTTCCACTCTTTTTACAATTCTCAATAAACTTTTTTTTTAAAAAACCATCAACTTGTTCAATATAAGAATTGGGACAATAAAATGCTTTTATTAAACATCATACTTAATTTCTACTTAAAAACCTGATATGGCTAACTATATTTTGTTAAAGGATCCAACAAGATGCAACTGTGCAAATGAGTTATATTCAGTCTTTTCATAGCTTTTTAAAAATCTCATTTATTAAAACCACTAACAGCATTGGGGAAAAAAAGTATACATCTATATAGGAGGAAATGGGGATTTTGCAGTAACCTTCCCCTGGAGTGGGGAGGGAATGGAGATTTTACAGTATCTTCCCCTGCCTCGCCCACCAAGCCACGCCCACCAAGTCAAGCCAAGCCAAGCCAAGCCAAGCCAAGCCACCAAGCCACACCCACAGAGACGGTAGTAAAAAAATTTGAATCCCACCGCTGATATATACAGTGTAATTATATCTATCTATCTATCTATCTATCTATCTATCTATCTATCTATCTATCTATCTATCTATCTATCCATCTATCTATCTATCATCTATCTATCCATCCATCCATCCATCCACCCATCCACCCATCCACAACACTTTTCTCTGTACCACTTCTCTTTAAAAGTATGGCTCTCGTTGAAAACAAACATTTTTGAGGAATGCTACAATAAAGGATAAATATAATCATATTTCATTACCACTATTTATTTATGTGTTTTCTAAATCTATCTGTCAAAGTGTCTCAAAGTGTACAAAAAGGATTAAAATACATTATAATAACAAGGATTATTAACTAAGATGATTGTTATTAGGTACATTTCCTTAATAGATTGCCTTCCTCCAAAAAAGATTTATTTTGGACAGAAATTTTCAATTTAAAGTGCTTTGAAAAAGTGCTTTGATGATAAAGAAACCTTATTTTGCAGTAAAAAGCCACTATGCAACGCTACTCTTTGTAGCCCTAAATCAGGATATTTACCTTGTTCTGACTCAGATGTTAAAAGGAGTTTTATTTTATTTGTTTAGAAAATTTATTTGCCACCTATCTGGTACCCAATGACTCTGCGTGGCTTACAGCATAAAACATTATAGAAGACATTAAAATCATGGCACACAGCAGATATAATCATTCACAATTGTAAACCATTAAAACCAGATTGGAAAGGCGGGAGCCTGATATACAGGGGATGGGGAGGTGGGATTAGGTTTTAATTGATCAATCACTCCAGTATGAAACTCTCCTAGATGGGTGTCTAAGCCATCTGGCAGAGCCAGGTTTTAAGGCTCTTTTGAAATGACAGGTGGAGCCCACCAGCTGAAATTCCTTGGCTGATGGGATCCGCAGTATGTTCCCTCTGCCGGAGCAGGAGATACGGAACAGTCCCATTGGAGTGAGATTGTTCCTCAAGTGGTCTGAATCCATGCCATGCAGGGCTTTAAAAGTGATGACCAAAACCTTGAATTGCACCTGGAAGCAGACTGGCAACAAATAAAGCTTGCAAAGCAGAGGTGTAACATGGCTCATTCTAGGAGTGCTAAAAACTGCCCATGCTCTATCATTCTGCATCAGCTGTAGCTTCCAAATGCTCTTCAAGGATATTCTCATGTAGAGCGCATTGCAATAGTCCAAACATGAGATGACTAGAGTAACTGAGCGCAGGAACTGCTGATCTAGGAAAGGCAGCAATTGCTGCATAAACTGAAAATGTGCAAAGGTTTTCCTAACCATGACTGCTCTTTGAGCAGGAGTCATGAGCCCAGGAGAACCCCCAAGTTGCGGACTGGGTCTGTCTGGGATAATGCAACCCTATCTACCCTAACATCTAAAGATGTTGAAGTCCTAGATCTTGGAGCTCCATGCACCAAAGCCATTTGGTCTTGCCAGGTTCCATTGAAATTGTTGTCCCCCATTCAGCCCCCAACAGTCTCCAGGTACCATCAGAAGGCAGCCCCAGCATCACATGCATCACCAGGGATGGAGAGATAGAGCTGATAGATATAGCTGAGTACCTCAACCCATGGTGACAGATGATCTTACCCAACAGCTTCATGTAGATATTAAAGAGGAGTAGAGAGAGTATTGAGTCCTGTAACACACCGCAAGATAGAGGCTGAGGGCAGGACCTCTCATTCCCTATTAACATTGATTGGGTGCTGATCTTGGGTAAAGGAGCTGAACCAGTGCAGAACTGTGCCACCCATCCCCAGCCCCCGTACCTTGCCCAAAATATACCATGGTCAATGCAGCCTTTGGGCTGCTGAGAGATCAAGGAGAACAAGAATGGTTGTACTATTCCTATCCCACTCTTGCCAGAGGTCATCAACAAGTGCGACCAATGCTGTTTCTGTCCCATAACCATGCCTGAATCCTGACTGAAGAATCCAGATGTTTCATCCAAGACCTTCTGAAGCTGCCAGACCACCACATTTTCCACAACCTTCCCTAAAAATGGAAGATTGGAAACTGGATGGAAGTTGTCCAAGCAATGAAGCGATGGTGTGTTTAAGCAGGAGACAAACCAGGGCCTCCTTAAAAGGTTCCAGAAATATATCACCTAAAGTGATATATTCAAAACTATTTGAATCCACCGGCTAGTCACCATCCTGGAGGCTTTTACCTCCCAGGAAGGACAAGGATCTAACTGGCAGGAGGTAGCACTGATAGCATCAAGGACCCTCTCCATCAGGGCCAACAGGATCAAACTGTTCTCAAATCATTGGGCAAGAGCCCTCCCCAGGTATCTCACAAAGACCTGCCTCATGTATAGGTTCAAACTGAGAATGAATCCAAGCAACAAATTTCTCCACAGGGCTCTGAAGATGATTGCACAAATCCCCTGATCCCAGGAGGAATTGTGACCCAGGTTTCTGGACATGTACTGTTCATGCATAGAGCAAATTCTATTACATAACAGCAGCTAGCTGAATCCAAACAGATCCCTTCAATGCATATTGCCTTGATAGGAGTTGAAGTGCTGTCTCAAATTTGGATTACTGTGATGGTTCAAACTGAAATGACATGTGAGATAGAACAGCGCAGCTTTGTGTTGCCCTAATTTATATCCCAGATTTCTTTTTCTTTTTTATTTTATGATTGGGGCTTTTTGTATGTTATTTTATCACTTATTTTTGTTTCTACTGTAATTTTCTAAAAAAAGTCTTACCTTCTATTGCTGATAGAAGAACTCGAGAATGATCATAAGCAATGACGTTTGCATATCTGTTCTTTGGTTTATTCACTTCCAGGTTAGAATGTTCCCATGTAAATTGCTGACCTGGGTCAATTGACTGGAAACAAAGAAATGGGGAAAAAGGACATGTTATTAACGTATTTTTTAAATAATGTTTCATAACAGATTTCCTTGTATTATATAGATTAAAACAGCATATGTATCTAATTCCATGATAATTTGTCATACTGATACTTACTGACATTCACATTTAGTCACTAGTCTTGCACAGACTTCAACTGATTTCAGAAGAAACAAGACAAACAGCATAAGAGATGCTTGATTTATTTTAAAAATTTGGAGCTATGTGTGTGTTATAAAGGAGAAATGAGAAAAATAAGATATGCAGAGAACAGATGTTTAGGCCACCGGAAATGCTGCTATAGAAGAGATGCTGTTTGGGAAGGTTTTGTCAATGCTGAAGTCATTCCATTCAAAACAGTAGATTCCAGTTTAAGAAAAGTAATGCTTATGTAAAACAGCTAGCATAAGAGACCTCTGGAACCCATTTGCTCAGGCAAGTAAATCTGGATGATATGTTTCCCACTGGGTTAATATAAGAACATTAAAAAGAACCTTGATATGTATAAAAAAATGCACTGTGTTAATCTAATCTAATCTGATCTGATCTGATCTGATCTAATCTAATCTAATCCAACCCAACCCAACCCAACCCAACCCAACCCAACCCAACCTACTGCTGCATTGGTTCACTTTGTCTCCATCTAATATATAATCCAGTGCCCCCACCCCACCTTTTGGGTGCCCGGGACTGGTTCCGGGGGAGAAGGGGATTTCCATGTGTTTCCTGGATCTCACGCGTACACAGATAGGGCTTCACTCATTTGTGAAGCCCATTTCTTGGTGGTCCATGGACTGATGCCAGTCCACGGCCCAGTTATGGGGACTCCTGCATAGTATAATTATCTCTGAGTCCAACAAAATTCATAACATTCCATTTATTCTTTATTTTAATGCTTGGGAACATTCTATCACAATGCAAGATCTATAAGAATTTCATCATAATAAAGGATGGTTCTCATCTCTCTTCTTCCCTTCCCTGTAAAAAAAAGATTTCTCATTCAAAATAAAAAAACTACTATTTTTCTGGGGAAGGGTTTCAGTGATTTATCTCTACCCTTCCCACTTAATAGATTTTCAATCTAATGGAACAAAAGAGGTAATAGTAATTTGCATGCTGTTTTTAGTAAACAGAGAATATTTATGAAAATCCTAAATACACTTACTGGAAGATAATTGTCAATTAATTCAAGTAAACAAGAATTACAATGTTAATCATCCAAAAGGAAAATCAAAGATATTTGCTTATTATAGACAATAAAAGCTAAAACAGTAAGTTGCTGATTATATTTGATTAGATTACATCAATATAGTCAGACGACGATAATTTTTGTGAACACATGGACAAAAATATGCCTGCTAAGGAACAGAAGTGTTATATAGGCTTCATAATTAATCTTATCCATGCCCAGGAAAAATCTGATATTAGAGGGTGATATCTGAGGGATTGGTACAAACAATAACAGAAGAACTTCAGTACAGACTAAATCAGTGCTATGGCCATGTTCTTGACATGACCACATACATGGGACCAGTATTACAAACAAATGTCTTAAAATATTGCTGTTTTAATTTAGTGAGAAGAAAGAGCTAAAATACCTGTAGTTCTTATTCTCTTAAATTTTACTACCTAACAATAAAAACTTACTTTTCCTATATAACAAAAGATTTTAATGTTGAAATTGGAGAATACTGAAGCCCATTTTCTTGGACTGGTCTTTCATCCAACACTTCCTCATTTTGACTAACACAGTTATTGTAAATAAAAACTCACCTTTCTAGTCTGAGATATACTATACACTTTTTCTCTGCCTTTAGTATTATAATGAATTTACCTCCCTATTATAATGGAGATAGACTGCATTTAAAATCTAATAGCATTATATCACTGATTAAGGATAAAATCCAGCATTTTCCTAATTCCAATAAAATATATTGGCACAGTATCTTTGAAAGAAACCTTAATATTGATGTCATTAAATCACTCCTGTTTTCATTTATATTATTTAAAGCTCTTCAGGGAACATAAATAAGTTTTATAGGAGTTAAGAAAAATCCAAAAGCATACAAGGAGATAGCCTCAATAATGCCAAGAATAAGGAAACACTTGCTCATATACATATATACATATACACAATATAGAACTAATGAACTTATAAAACACATTGCATTAGCATTTTAAACCTTAGTTACAACTAGATATCCCTCATAATAGTAGAAGCAAGTATTTATTTAAACTTGGCTTAACTTTAAGGATGAAAAATAGTAGCACTATGCCCTCTGCTATCTGTTTCTAGTTTTTTTAGAATACAGAATATTCTTTATTGACCAAATGTGAATGGACACACAAGGAATTTGTGTCTGGTGCATAAGCCCTCAGAGTACATACAAACAACAAAATGATAATTCATACTATAGATCATAAATTAACATATGATTTGACATCTAATTTTAAATGGTTTTATCTGTCCACAAAATGCTACAGTAAGTGATTTCAGTAAGTACATATTATATAATAGAATCTTATTAATTTTTATCATGTAAAATAAAATGTCAGGACCTTAAAGCATATAAAAGGGAAAATGAATATTTAACTACATATCTACAGATATGCACACCGAACTGAAAGGGCTGCTTTAATCAAAACCAAAAATGGAAATATATATATATATATATATATATATATATATATATATATATATATATATATATATATACTCAAAATATTTCAGGAGCAATATTCTGATCGAATAAAATTTGAAAAAGTTAAGTTTCTACTTTTGGAAAAGCTCATATGCTAAAATAACATGCTATAAGCAGAAGTAAAACAATTCTAATAAGAAATTAGGAGGAGAATAGGTAGTTCAATCAACAGTTCATTAAGTGACTGTACAAAGTTACAACAGCACTGAAAAATAACCGTTATGACTGTTTATCAGAGTTATGACCTTTGCAGCATTCCCATGATCACGTGATCAAAATTCAGTGGCTTGGCAACTGGTTCATAGTTATGACTGTTGCTGTGTCCCAAGGTCATGTGACCCCCTTTTACAACCTTCGGACAAGCAAAGTCAATGGGCAAGACAGGTTCGATTAACAACAGGGTTACTAACTTATCAATTGCAGTGATTCACTTAACAACTGAGGCAAGAAAGTTCGTAAAATGGGTCAAAACTCACTTAGCAAATGTATCACTTAACAACAGAAATTTTGGGCTCAATTGTGGTCGTAAGTCGAGGACTACCTGTGTTACAGATATCAATATATCAAAAGATTCTACAATAGTTCTAAAACAATTAATTTGTGAATATCTTTTTTAAAAAATGCAATTGCCAGAAATCAGCATGGTTTGTTCAGGAATCTTATCAGACTAATCGTCTCATTCTTGTTTGGGTAACCTCTGAGGAGATTGTGAAAAATTCTGTAAGCCTCTTATAATTCCAGTAAGTATGTACTGGGGTATGAATGAAGTGGATTCACAAATTGTACTGTTAAAAAATCCCTGATAAACCATGAGGTCTCAAGTGAGATGCCCTAAGGCCCTGTCCTCTTCAATATTTTTATTAATTACTTGGATGAAGAGGTGGTGAAAATGATCATCAAATCTGCAGCTGATGCAAAACTGAATGAAATAGATGATAATCTATAAAAGTCAGAAATAAAATTCAAAATGATGTTGATAAACAAGAGAAGTGAACTCAAAATAATGAAATCAAATTAAAGAGCTAAAAAGCAAACTTTTCCACTTAGGAAAAAAATAATCAAATGCAAAGGAAGATGACTAACTTACTTATACTTCTTATGAAAAAGGAAGATCTTGATTGCCACTGACAATGTCAGAATGGTGAAAAATATAACTTCAAGATCTGGAATACATCATTGTAGATGCAGGAAACAAAATAATGGATGCAAGATACAAGAAGGCAGATTGTGATTGAAAGTCAGGAAAACTTCCTAATAATAAGAGTACTTTGACAATGGAATCAATTACACAGAGAAGTGATAGGCTCTTCTCTGCTGGATACACTTAATGGAGGCTAGACAGCCATCTGTTGGGAGTTATTTAATTTGGATTCCTGTACTGAGCAAGAAGTTATTCTCAATGGTCTCTTCCCATTTTAGGTTTCTAAGTTTTCTGTCATAATGAAGAATAGTAAGTTGTAGCAAGCTCTTTGTTCCTCCCTTTCGCTTCCTTAAAATGCAAACATAGCCAAGAAAATGGTTTTTAAAAGTTTAATTTAGAAAAATACATAATAATGGAAGGAAGAGTAAAACACAGTTTTTATGCTAGTGCCTATATAAACCACCGACTTTTTGCATTTACAGTTGGCCTGAAGCTCAAGTTATAAACAAAACAACACCGTTTTGCAAAGCTCGACAGCTTAACAATGTTATCTGGAATGCACATGCGGTATATATTTTTACATTTTGCAAAGTGCTTAATAAAAAAAGGGTGGCACAGACCTAGGCATAGACAATGACATGCACAGGAGTGGCAGAATTAAATTAGAACTCAAACATTTTAAAACCTCATTGAAAACAGCAAAGGAAACTTATCTTCCAGGCAAACAATATTTCTTTATGTACAAGTGAATCTCAAATGAATCTCACTGAATACATGCTTAAAAGGCACTCTCTCTTACAACTCACCTCCTCTTGCTATTTGGCTTCAGCCAATGTCAGTTGGCATGGAATTTGTCCCTGCTGTTTTATTGGCAAATCTACTTTCCAAATCTCCAAAATGTGAAGAAATTAAAATAACAAGCTAATTTGGAACAAAATGCCCTCTGAAAGACATAAATGCTCCATTCAAGAACACTCAAAATGATGCATTTTGTATATCTGCAAAATTTAAATGGAGTAGCTTACTCAGGCATTCTTTGTCTGAATAAAATAAATACTTAAGGGAAGAATAGCAAAGTCTGATGGAAATAAATTTATGTTTTCTATCTGCACCAAATGTAGGATGAATGCTGGTTTGAAGCAAAGCCAATTACCATTCACCTATCCCATAAAAAAAATCTCACAGGAAATCTAGAAGTTGATATATTCAAAGTATTGTAACCTCAAAATATTCAGATCCGACTTGGGGGGATGTTCTAGGCATTGCAACTGAAACAAAGACATCTAGTGGGACCCAAGACATGTCCTTTGTCTTTCACAGCTCTTGCCCTGTAGAACATGAACTCAAGACAGTGAACATGCTTATTTTCCTTCCTCCACCTAAAATCTTTCATGCCTAAAATGGAACTAGAACTCACAATCTCCTGGTTTCTAGCACTGTGCCTTAACCACAAGACCAAACTGGCTGCTTTTTTAATCTTGTCTTGTCATTTTAAACAGTTATTACTCAATAGAAGGCTATAGCAAGCCAATTTGGGTTGCAAAAAATTACATGAATGTAGTCTTCAGGAGTCAAGGCTGACTCAAGGGAGTCTTTCCCTTTATTACGCAAAAATGCAATGACAAGTATTAATTATCTCCATCTTCAAAAACAAGAACTGATTAGTGCTGTGTTGAACAGAAAGCACTACAAAGGACCACGTGACAAATAGGAAGTTTTTAATTAACACAGAGAACGCCTTTGCCGAATGGGAATTAATTCTGAATAAGTATTCTAGAAAGATTTTGGCTAGGGGTACTGCGGGGTAAATGCAACTAATTTGGTTTCCAGATTATTACAAAAATTCTTCAGCATTGTTAAAACACTGTAGTGGCATGGAGAGAAATTACCAGTAATTATGAGATTCAAATCATTCTATCCCATAATTTTCACATATTTTTTGGGGGGGGTATTTATTTTCATGCTAATCACAGTGTTGTATTCAGTGAAAAGATAGCTGATGTCTCTGTTATTTTGTATATGTTTGAATGGTTGAAGTGACCACAGAAACAGCAATTGTATATCTAAGGTCGAAAGGCCAAGGGTACACAAACAAACAATTGGTCATGTTATTGATGTTTAACTATTTAGACATGGCCTTTCACATCACAAGCCAAAAACAAAACCAATCCATTAGTTAACCAGGCAACTTTAATTGACCAGGACAGCAATCTGGAGAAGCTTATGTACAAAAGAAAACAATATTATTACAGTTATCCTTAAGCTATTGGTGCCAAAATGTTGGCCTAAATTGATCTTTATGAAGATCGATTTAGCTGAGATATGATGTCCAACTCTACCTCATTAAAGCCCTGCTATAAACAAGTCTACTAAGAGTTAAGAGGTGGCTTTCTATCCTGAAATGATAATTAAAAATAAAACTGTATCCACCTGGCTTATTCTTTGTATCTCTGACTGTCTGTCTATCACACAAAAGCAATTTAAATTAAAAACAATATGAGGAAATATCTTATTCTCTTCTCTATATCTTTTTTAAAAATTATTTTTTTGTTTTTTCCCTGCCAGCACCTTTTCTTGAATTTAAATGGTCCAATGAAACTTTAACACTATAATGGAATTGTATTGTCTAATCTATTGTTTTGATGATGACACAATTCAAAATTTGAGAATATATACATTTCATCAAACCAACCTTTGATGTCAAATACACTAGAGCAGTGATGGCTAACCTTTTCCGGATGGAGTGCCCAAAGTGCACATCCGAACCCCCCCAAATGCAATGTGCATGCGGGCCCTGCATATGCCCCCTGCCCCCTGCCTATGTGCCCCCAACTTGTGTATGTGTGCAATGCCCCCTGCATGTGCCCCGCCCCCGCACATGCCCGGCAGAGAGCTGAAGACCAGCTGGCCAGCAGGAGACGCGCACATATGTGCAGCAAAGCTGAACTGGGACGATGGCTCGCATGCCATCAGAGGGCGCTGTGTGCACATGCCATAGGTTTGCCATCACAGCACTAGAGCCTTTTAAGGTACACCAAGCAGTCTTTTAAGCAATAATCCTAGCAAAATAAATTCAGAATTCTTCATACGTAAGTTTCAAAGTTTTGGAATATACCATAATTTAACAGCACATTAACGTCTTGAAATCCTAATTCCCTTACCAAAACCTGGTCTATCACACTAAGAATGCTTAGGGTAAACCCATGATAAATGAACAAATTTTATGCTAAAGTAGTTTTAAATCTATTACACAGGAAGACATGTAACTACCTCATTTTGAAGAACTGATAGTGAATTAATCCAATATACCCAAAAAGGCATTTTTGAAGAATTAGTCTTGTGATCATGACATATTTCGGATGTTTTTAAGTTTATGAACATTGACATTAAAATAGGAACCTCTAATTTTATCAGGTATACTCAAAATCCATAATTGCATCAAGTCCAAAATAACAACATAGCAAATGTTTTATTTAAATACATTGCATTCAGCAGATTGAGATATAAAGGTTTTATAAGTCTAGGTTTTTCTACAATTGCTGCTGATTTCCAGGCAGGCTGCAAGAGAATTCATATAAAGACCCTGTCACACGGTCTTTCATTGGAGCTTGTCTTATCCATGTGTCATGTGAAGGCTTCAGAACTCTGTATACAATGCACCTTGATCCCACAACTGAAAAATGGATCTAGCGATAGCTTCCTCAACCTATCAAATGCTGAACATCTAACGTAATAGCTAAACTGTTATTTTAAAACTGACTGTCCAATATTAGAGAGTTCTTTTAATGAGCTATTGCTTGTCTGTTATGCTATTAGACAAAGATAGTCATATACTGTGCCATATAATGTCTCTATGCATCAGAAGTAATTGAAATCCCTGGATAACTTTTTATGCTGCTCCCACTGGTAAAATGATATACAATTACTACATTTCTGGATGATTTGAAACTTGCCATTTTCTTTTTCTGACAAGAACCCTAGTTTTACAAAATAATAAAATTTGTTTCTGGGACTGTTCAATCATTAACAAGAAGCTTAGTTTTTGTTGTAAATGGGTTACCGTACTTATTTTCCAAAACTCCTGTTAGTTTTCAACTATGTAAAAATGTATGAAAGCTTGTATTGGAAAATAAAAGTTGACTTTTATGCAAAATCATGAAAATATTGTGCATTCGTTGATAATACTGCTTTCTCTTTTTCTTGAATGCTGGTAGGATCCTTATGTTCCAACAAAGATCTGTCTAGGGAGAGAAAACTAATCTACATTGTCTCAATCCAAATAATCATCCTGGAACAAAGAACAAAATTATATTGGCTGAAACGTTCTATAATGTGAAACATTGATAACCGATGAATAACTCACAGATAATAATTTTAATGAGTACTGTAATGATTTAAATGAGGGGCACTTAAATAAAATTCCTAATAGATTCATTCTGAAAGCCTATGTTCAATAAAACTATCATTAACATAGCAATTGGAATTCTTCAGAAAATTTAGTTGTAACACCCTGAACTATTGTAATTTCTTTGAAAAAGTATTTGCAACACTATTATGACTTTTCATCTTCTCATCTCCCATTTCTAAGCTTTTGGGAAATTTTGGTAAAAACACTGCATCGGAAGGAGGGCACATTTTTTGCATCTTCTAATTACCTGGATATTTTATTGGTTTTACAACTGAATTACTAAGCACAGCAACTATTTTGCCTGTTCTACACTGAGAAAGATTATCAGTTTAATAAGAATGAGGCACCAAAGGATTAGAAAACTGCCTTAAGGAAAAAAGAAACATAAACAAATAAAGTCCAGTACAGCAGCAAGGCAGGGATATACAACAGATCTACTAGCCAACAAAGAAAACTTAACTTAGTGAGGATAAAGGAAATCAACATCATTGTTTACCCAAAACTATCTGTTTAATGAATAGTTTCATCTCCATGTATTTCCTCAGTAGTTTTCAAATAAAAGTTTTGGAAGAATGTTTAACCCCATAGAGGTCTGGGGATCAAATAGAAAAAAATTAACCAAGGTCAATCAATCAGCCTGAGATGCTAGAGCAGGGGTATCAAACTCAAGGCTGGGGGCCAGATCCGGCCCGTGGGGTTCTTAGATCTGGCCCATGGGGCGGCCCTGGAAACAGGAAAGGACCGGCTGGTGGTACCTCTGCCAGCAAAAATGGCGCTTGGGAAGCTCTCCTGAGCTCTGTTTTCATTGGCAGAGGCTTGCAGAAAGCTGTCGCAGCCGAAAACGGAACTTAGGAGCCCATTTTTGCTGGCAGAGTGCTTGGGCCACCACAGGCGCCCCTGACACGAGTGATGTTGAGCTGGCCATGCCCACCCTGGATGCACCCACCCTGGCTCCCCAAAGTAAAACAGAACCCTGACACAGCCATCAATGAAATTGAGTTTGACACCCCTCAAATAATTATCAGTAAGTGCTATACCAGACATAAGAACAATCAGGCTAAAAGAGAAGCCATGACCCAAGGTTTTATAGTTCTAGAAAAACTGTTCCAAAATTGTTTGTAAGATGTAGAATCTTAGGAAGAAGAAAAACCCATCAACTGATCCCTCCCAGTTTAGTTGGTTCTCTCTAGAGAGATACTACACTTAGGAACCCCAAACCTGATATCTGATACATCTCAAAGTTCCAGTCCTATATTTTTCTACATGGAAGCAGCAGCTCTGCTTAGGCCTGAGAGGTTGAAGATTAGAAGTTAATCTAAAAATGTTATGGTGCCTGGTCCTGCTTCAGCCCCTACTCCATGAGTCTTGGTTTACAACCTATGCCAGTTTACTCATTCTTAATCCCTCACACCAGTGGTGGGATTCAAATTTTTTTACTACCAGTTCTGTGGGTGTGGCATGGCTTGGTGGGGGTGGCTTGGTGGGGGTGGCATGGAAAGGATACTGTAAAATCTCCATTCCCACCCCACTCCAGGGGAAGATTACTGCAAAATCCTCATTTCGTCCCCACTCCAGGGGAAGGTTACTGCAAAATCCCCATTTCCTCCCGATCGCCTGGGACTTGGGAGGCAGAGAATAGATGGGGGCCGGGCCAGTCAGAGGCGGTATAGATGGGAGCATTTTTACTACCGGTTCTCTGAACTACTCAAAATTTCTGCTATCGGTTCTCTAGAACTGGCCAGAACCTGCTGAATACCACCTCTGCCTCACACTACACTATCTTCTCCAAATAGTTGGAGTTCATCAGTCTACTCTATAGCAATCTTAAGTACCAACCAGCATATTTCTTTGAGCACTTCCCAAGGTAAAGTTTTTCTATGCCTCAAGGAAAACCAATGAAGTTTTACAATCAGAACTCTACTTCTAACCTTACAATTGGGAGAAATGGACAATTTACTTGTAGCACTGTGCTGTCTCTACATCAATAAGAAGGCATCCTATTGTCTCAACAGCATAAAAAGAACATTTTTGCTGCCAATTGCGTGAACAGTGTAAATGAAAAACTATTTAAGCTCCAAGAACTTAATTGCATTTTAATATCCCAGCCTCACAAAGGAATCAACTGTTGTCTGAAACTTAATCCAAAATTATACTTAATTTTTACAATAAAACCAAGATGTAAAGTATACCAAATTTAAGATACTATTTATAAATAACATTTGTTATGTGCACATATCTAGCTGGGCACTATGGTCCTTGATTTGCAGTATAGGACAAAAGTGAAATTAGAGAACTTGTTTCTTGAATACTCCTGGGAGAGGGGTCATAAACTAAGTAAAGTTCTCTCTACTACAACTGTGGAGATTGTTATGATATGTTTTTCTCTCTGATGTTGTGGTTTATGCGATTTAGAGAATATTTCAAGGAACAGCATTTATTTAAACAACTATCAGCAAATGGCTTTACGTAGAGTTAGGAAAATGCCACAGCACTCAACACTGCTGAAATGCAAGTAACTTTTAGAAGAAGAATATCCTCCATATCACACTATACAAGGAACAAAATAATAAGGGTGTTGGTAAATGTCAAAGTGAATAGATGGTGAAGAACTGGAAAATCATTAACTACCAATGAAAATGAATAATTTGACCCTCTTTGTCAGCTATCGCTATGCAAATTTCATCTTTCAGATGAATCCATAATAAGATGCTATTTTCTATTCAGGAAAGTTGCCAATTGCTTGAGATCTGCATAGCGTATTAGCAAAACATGAATGCTAAATACTTGAATACTAATACATTATCATGGCAGGTTGCCAACAGAATTTCATTTTTCTCCTATGTTAAGCCTTGAGCATCAGGAAGTAAAAGATGACTTATGAGAGGGGATTGTATTTCTCATGCTTACAAATCTGGCAAGGTTGACCATAGTGAACATAATAATAAAAAGGATCAGTATTTATTCCTGTATTCATCAGCCTAAGGCCTATTAAAAATTTCAGGAAGGTTATTAGCACATCATTCTTGCATTTATGTACAGATGTTTGCTACTCTATCCAGCATTTTTATTCAAAAGGTTTGGAAAAACAAGATTCACAGAAAGGAAGGATAGCAGTGATCTGAATACATTACCATTTATATTCTACAAGAGTACAAACGTTTTCATGTAAAATCCTCATCTTACCCTTTTAGATTTTTCTCTTTTACAAGAGTAAAAAGCAAAAAAGACTCCTAAGACAAGCAGCCCATTCATCAACAGGTAAGAGTATTCAAGCATAACAACCAGAACTAAGGTAAGAACCCAATTAATATTGGCTCAATTTTATAGCAGAATCCTATGTATATCTGGGAGGTGACTTTTTCTGAAATTAGTGGAATTACTCCTAAAAGTATACTAAAATTTTAATTCTCATGTACCATCAGCATTTTGCTGCATACTAAGGCAGACAGAAATAGCAGAAGATAACTGCTGTTAGCAGAAGAAGAAAGAAAGGAAAGGCTATTGCCTTTCAATTCAGGGCACCAGGATTTTCTAATACTAGGGATAGGGCCACTTTCAGAGCCCTTTCTTTCTTGGGGGCTGTGATTCCAGTTCCAGAAATTGATTACATAATTCCCAGTCTGTTTAAGTTTTCTAAAACCTCCCCCAGCAAAAAATACAAGGGGAAAATCTAAGATAATTTTAGGTTCTTCCACTTTATAATATCAACCTAGTTAACAGTACTGCTATTAACTGCTTCTCTGGTTTATATAAAATAGGTTCCCAAAGTCCATTAAATATGAACTTGAATATGAATGTGAACATTGAATGAATGGACGGACGGATGGACAGGAAGGCAGATATAACAATTGTAAAAGAGCCGTTATATATACAATTTGGGAGTTTGAAGGTGAGACCAACATTGAGAGTCAAGGTCCTGTTAACAGAAGTGAAATACACTGGTTGTAGATTTCCAGATGCACATTTCGGGTCTTTTCCTGTGTAAGATTGAGAGTATTTTGGTGACGTTTCGACGAGGTCCCACTCATCAAAACATCGCCAAGATACTCTCAATTTTACACGGGAAAAGACCCGAATACACCAGAACTTGCATACCTCTACCCGTGAAAATCTACAAATATATATATATATATATATATATATGTATGTATGTATGTATGTATGTATGTATGTATGTATGTATATATATTGGCCATACTGATTAGCTGACTGTACAGAAAGCCATTATATATGCATGCATTCATGCATGTATGGATTAACATGTACAATGTGTGGAAGAAACAATGAGGCCTTCCCTTTTCTTTCAGGAGCTCTAAAATAGATTGTTGGTTATCCATTACTGTCAATGGCAGACAGCTAACCATATTAGCCACTAGTAGGGAATCCTTGCTCTCTTTCTTTAGAAACTTCTGTTCACACCAGTCAAACCCCCCTAATTTTTATCAGGATTGCTGGATGATGTAGGAAGCAATGAGGCTTCCATCTTATTGCAAAATGATACTGGATTAGTTAGATGTCTTGTGAAGAACTAACCATTGGGGCTAATGGAAGGAGAAGCAGGTAACTTAGTGTGTGGCTTTTTGGTATTCGGTAGTCTATATAAATGCAGTCTCAGGCAAAAGCATCAACTTTCCAATTCATCATAGAGAAAAATAGTTTCCATTTTTGCCAGTAAGAGTGGCCAAGAACATAATATGGCTATCATATGACAAATGGACTATTCAACTCTGTCCTATATCCTAATCTTTAAAAACAAATTATTTCCACTTTTACATATAGACTGCTCTGAATTAAATTCAACTCAAATTCAATTTTGAGTAGTTCGGAGAACCGGTAGTAAAAATGCCCCCATCTATTCTCTGCCTCCCAAGTCCCAGTTGATCAGGAGGAAATGGGGATTTTGCAGTAACCTTCCCATGCCCACCAAGCAATGCCACACCCACCAAGCCACGCCCACAGAACCGGTAGTAAAAAAAAATTGAAACCACCACTGGTATAGATCTAGATGCTAATACAGAATAGATAACTTTTGAACAAATGTTAGGAATTTACAATAGAAAACTGTTTTATCTGAGACGGATGCTGATATTTCTAATTCAATATTCTCTAATATAGTAACTTTGCTGCCTAAGGTTTTACAGAAATATTTTTTTCCAATTCTGTGGAACTTAGCTTGGGACTTTCTTGCCTTTTATCCTATGACTGAACCACATCAATTCCAATTTAAGTGGTAGGACCATTCAGCTATTGACTGAAGGATGCAATATTTCATTTTCTACAGCAGCATCTTATTTATCAAGGACTGTTTTTTTTTAAAAAAAAAAAAAACCTGAAATCATACACTGCAGCCGTACAAATCCTAACTATAGAAAACATACTCAACAGCATTCCTCAGGAATTTAATAATACAGCAGGTTCAATCCGTCATCCTGACATGATATACTGCATAGCCATTACCGAGAGGCTTCTGTAATTAAAACTCAAAAGAAAAGTTACTCTTTCACTCTTACATTTTTTTTCATAGAAAACCATTTAGAAATGAATAGGTACCTGTAACGTGTTCATATACTCCATATCATAATTACAAAATGAACAATAGTACAATTGTTTATTTGTCATTTTAATTGATTAATTAATCTTAATCATGACATCTTGCTGCCCAATGGAATCTGGGAATGAAGCTTATTTCACTTGGTGTGATTGCGATGTGCTTTAAAAGTGTCTTTAGCTATTTAGGCTGCTATTTTTAGTTGATTTAATTTAGGATTACTTTGAGGAAAAAATCTTTTAAACAACTAGAACATTGCTGAATTTTTGTGGATAATGTCTTGGGTTAAAATACAATTTATATAGGTGAAACTGAATACTTCATGCCATTTTCCCCTCCTGCTAGGTTGCATTTCATTCCATTCCATTGCAGCTTATTCTGTTCAGGAATACAAAACCTGCAACAGAATTCAGGCAAAATGCCCTGAAGTATACATATTTCTTTAGATCCAAATTCATTTTTACCAATAGTCTCCTTTATAGCTGATGGGAAAATGGAGTACAGATTGGAAGGGCTGTATGTGTAACTATTGCTTAGAATGGTTTCATGAAATGATCTGAGGAGAAAGCGATGTACTTATTTAAAAAACTCTGCTTTAGGTTATTAAGCTGCTTAGGTTGGCTAATTAGTGCTTCAAAATAAAACCTCAAAATTTAATTCACTTAGTAAATTATTTATGTCATCCATCACAAATCTGATGATTCAGTAATTGACGCTGACAAATTTTAGTAAATCTACTAGGGTTACAGCAATTTGGTGCAGAGCCAGGAACATGATTTCACCTTCACCAATATTAAATGTTAACGCAAAGAACTGCCTTAATGGACAGCTCAAAACTGGATGAGCAGAGCCATTAAAATGATGTACTGCAGTTTGGCAGCTAGGTTAATGCATACTTTTTCCTTATGTTTCAGTCTCTCTGGGCCAGTTCGTACACTCACTTATTCTTTTCATAGTGGAGTAAAAGGCGCATGGGAGCTTTTGGGAAGAAAAAGGAATCTGTAAGTTACACCCTTTGCATACAGATATTCACAAGGAACTTACCTTGTGTACAAAGCAATTTGTCCATTTGAGAACAAAATGGGGAATATATTAACCAGTCACTGATTTTAACTGTATGAATACCTATATTCATATATGCAGCTATGTAATTCTGAAACAAAAGCACAAAGAGAATCAAGACCCAAATCCAGAAAACATAAATATCCAGAAAGATCCCTAAGGATCTGTCACTCTATTGCAATATATAGATACATTTGCAGAGACAAGCTGCCAATAAAGTAAGAATGAAGTAAGAATTTATCCTGAAGCAGTACTATTATTGTACAGCCCAGTAATGACCAGTCATTTAGTAATCATTTGAAGTTATGATGGACCTCAAAAAAAGGTACCATTTTTTTGCTCCGTAAGATGTATCCCCCCCCAAATGGGTAGAAATGTCTGTGTGTCTTTGTTGAATAGCAGCCGGGACGCAAGGTCCTTTTACAGTGCTGAACCTCTCCTCTTCTGACTTTGTCATTGCCCACCTCTTCTGTCTCTTTTCCACAGTGTAGGAGTCAATAGGCAGAGCTGGCACACGAGAGGACACCTATCTATGGTCCTCTCAGGCTCCGCCTGAATTTTTTTTTGTCTTGTTTTCCTCCTCTAAACCTCAGTGTGTCTTATGGTCAGGTGTGTCTCATGAAGCAAAAAATACAGTACTTATGAGCCAAATTTGAAGTTCTGACACAGTCACTGGATCCTATTTTAGGTGCTTTGCAAGTGACCTGCATTTATGGCCGTTTCCGGCAAAAAATGCCCATTCCAAACAATGTGTTCTCAAATCAAATGCTTAGAACATATTTGACATAAGGCTGTGCTTTGCATGATACAAGATCATAAAAAAAAAAATCTGCTTCAGATCATATTTGGGATTGTGATTGTATCAGAAGCATGTAAAAACTCATTATAAATAATTGGACAGTAAATTTTCAATGTTAGGAAAATGGCAGCAGGAAAGTTGTGTTTGTTCAACTGTCCATTCAGTTAAGATTTACCTTACCCTAGAAAGTAGGACAAGACTGCTGCCCCTTCTCTCCCCTCCTTCTCTCCGCAAATTGCTGTCTGGCATATCCTGCCTGTTTATCTGTTCCCAATCTTCCTCTCTTCCCTTGCCTCTCTTCCCTTCAAACACTGCACCTACTGATACTTTAATTCAGCATAACACTGTTGAGCAAATTTTGCTAGATCAATTGAAAAAAACAAAACTCAGATCCACTAATCAAAACTTTGCGAAGTATTGTTAAATTTCAAATAAACATACATTTCCAAGGAATTACGATATATAGTTTTACTGATGTCAAGCCTAATTCTTAAATAGGGTTAGCTATAAAACAGAGATGGTGCAAAGTAGATCTCTATGTCCATAGAGTACTATGCTTAGGCATTAGGGCTGGATAAATGCTTCAAAGAGAGAACCACTTTGGCACAGTGGTTAAAGCGTCAGGCTAAAATTGGGAGACTGTGAGTTCTGGTCCTGTCTTAGGTAAGAAGTTGGGTGGGTGACCTTGGCCCAATATCTCCCTCTCAGTCCTAGGAGAGAGACAATAGCAAACCTCTTCTGAAAGGAGTAAACACTGACTTGGAGATACAAAACAAACAAAACCCACTTACCCCAAACCCTCACTTATAAAATGAACTTCACATCACCCAGTACTGGTTATGAAGCAGCTCTTTTCCAATTGTTAAGAGAGTTATTTATTTATTTATTTATTTTATTATATTTCTATACCGCCCTTTTCCTACGGGACTCAGGGCGGTGAACAGCCAGGATAAAACATAGCATATAAAATTTAAAAACATTTTAAAAAACAATTAAATAATTTTGGCCTGAATTTAAAACAACCCAATTAAAAACCGAATTTCGATTAAAAAACTAAGAGGATGAATTACTTCTTGAGAGTTCTTGAGACTTGACAGACCACTCTAAAGCTGTGCCTAGCTATGTCACTTAAGCCTTGCAATCCACACAGATGGAACTTCATATGTACTCCTCTTTGTTGCAAACAACTTCTTTAGTTTTATTATACATACATATGTATAATGGTATATATTGTGTGACTATTTTTTTATTATCTTATTCTATTTGCCTATGAAATCCTAGAGTACAATTACATGCAGGTTGTTAGACATTTAATTCATACACAGACACACACTGTATGTATGTATGTATGTATGTATGTATGTGGAAGATTTCATATAGCCCTAAAATCTAGCAGCTGGCAATCTGGTCTAGAGCAGAGGTGAGGAGTTGGCCACTATTATTAAGTGGCAATCAAAGGGATATAGGTCAATATTATTAACAACTACTACTAACTACAAGAACAGAGAGGGAAAAGCAATATTTTGGAAATATTTCATGAATGGTTCCCACACAAGAAAGGATAATGATATAATTTAACAAGCAGCATGGAGTGCTATCTATAACTCTCCCCAATAGTTGTGTCAATAAACTGGGGTCCTCATCGACTTTTGATGCTGATCACCATTTGTTTCTTGCCTTCTCTCTCTTACTTCCACTAAACAACACTGTTATAGAGATTACCTCCTCAGCTACAGATTTAGCAGAAACTCTTTTAAAATGTCCTCTGTAGTTATAGCACATCTAGCTATGACATTTTCTTTTATCAATTTAGATGGCAGATAGAAAGCCTTGGGTTCACACAAGCTTGTTGCTTTATGATCTCTGGGTGAATATTGCAGTATTTTCTTGGCAGATAATGCAGTAATTCATGACTGACAATTTTTATTTGTTATTGACTTCGGTCCAACTGAAATTAATCATAATCAAGATCCAACTGAACAATTAATCTTGTCTATGTTATACTCCATTTGTTACAAAGAACCTTAGTCATAACTCATTTTAGCTAACCTGAGGCTGATATATTTTCATGTATGACTTTTACTGTGCTATTCTTATTGGTTTTATTTTAAATTTTCTATGATTTTCCCTTTATGTTTATATTTTGAGAATCAGTCAAGCAAACTAGAGATTGGTTTGCTTGACATAATTCAAAGAATTATGTCTCTAATTCTAGCATTAGCCCAAAGTCAAATTTCTTTTAGAATTTAAGAGAAATTTCCAAACATCAAGGACATTCCAAAACAAGTTGTAACATAAAGTTTTTCAAACTGTTTTTCATGGAACTCTTGATGTGATTCCATAGGACCAAGAGGAGCAGGAAGAATGAGGGTCAAGGTATCCATAGCAATTTTTCTAAGGAAAAACAATCTAATCCCAGTCATTGTGCATTGATTTGTTTGTTTGGGTGATATATTAATATTCCAAGTAATTTTTAATCTTTGTACATTAGAAATATTATTTTATATTCATAATATCAGTTTGTTTTTCATACTTCAAAATAATAAATAAAGGATCTTTCCTGGTTGGTAATTGGAGCATCCATTTTTGTAAAGTTCAAATTACTTAAATACATACATTTGATTACATAAATTACAACCCTGTTAGTTTTATTGCCAAATTTCTATCTTTAGACCTTTGCCTCTTTATCAGGGTTCTTGGATTTTTTTTAAAATTAAGGTTACCCTGAAAGCCTCTGTTACATGGCAACTTTTGCTTTACAAAAAATAGCACATTTTCTTTTATCAAAGCTTATTTGATAATCTTTAGATTTTAAACCAGACGTCCCCAAACTCCAGTCCATGGACCGGCACAGACTCTGACATGCCAGCAACCGTGTTGCATAAACAACCAAAGCCCCATCCATGGGATGCAAGCAATATGCAAAACCACACTCCCTCTGGTCCACAGATAACCCTTTCTCCATGGCACTGGTCCCTGATGCCCAAAAGGTTGGGGGCTGCTGGTTTAGACAATTGATTCTACATGCATTTGAACAGACAGCAAAATAAGGTGTAGATAACTTTAGAAATTTATACTATACAGAATAGCCATTGTGAAGTTCATATAAAGGAAATAAATGAATACCAGCAAATGACTGATGAAATACGCAGTTTAGGTTGCATGATCTCTGTGACTGTGAACACTAAATAATTATATACAATTGGCATAAAATCTCTGCCTAATTGTGTTAAGTGTCACTTTAAACCCTAACATGACCTTCAAGTCAACATGATTTAGTGAATGTTAAAACTGCATTTTCATTTTTGACAGTAATGAGATTATTTTTCAGACAAAGCGTAAGACCTTATCTAACACTGAATCATTACATGATAAGCAACTGAACATAAGTACTGTAAAAATAAATATACAATTGCTATTTAAATGTCTCTTGCTTAAGATATTAGATATTTATACTCTACGGACTGAAATATTTATGTAAAGGTCAAATAAAACTGCATTCCAAAGGCAACATTTATTAAAGTTTTTATCAAACTGTTCCTACACAAAGAAGGCATCCACACTTAAAAGATAGAGAGCACTAATCTATTTGCATTCTGTTATGATGTCAGTGTCACCTGGAACAACATGTCTCAAAAACATTTGTTTCAAAGTATTGTATAAGAAAGGTATTTTGAAAGCTTGAAAGCATAAATATATGTTAATAAGCTGTTAAACTACCCATATTTTAAAATAAAAGTTTTGCATATTGGAATTTAAAAGATTTTGTAATAAGATTGAACATAATAATATTATTATGATGCTAAATGAGCCAGCTGACAAAAATGTCATTGTGCTATTGCTTATAAGGAGTACTAGTATTCTAGTCTTAGCAGCTGTTATTCCCAGTAATAATTTGCATTTGATGCAGAAAGAACGTAACAGTTCAGTACTTAATTGCTTGAAGAATGGGGCATAATAAGTATTGCCATTTCAGTAACTTCATGCAAACTGTATTCTATTGTTAAGTGTTTTAAGGTGGCTACATCAAGCAGCGAATTCTGGGGCACAATAAAAACACCAAAATTGTTACTTAACTGGTGTCCAATGCAGGGAACCAGAATGACACAGTGAAGTTTCTTTATTGCTACTCGCCCATTTATAGGAAGTGCATTCTTCTGGGAACAACCAGATAAGGGATCCTGGAATTTGGAGGGCGGGGGGGGGAGGGTTCAAGTCTCCATTGCTTCCTCCCCTGCAGGGATTTCAAGATAGCCAGTCTCTTAACTCCTGACCAATCTAGCTGCAGATTCTGCCACAACTGGTCCATTTTATCTTTATTGAGGACAATGCTTTGGTCTTGGGTGTGAAATTAACAGGTGTCAATATGCTGTGCCTTAGGTGGTGAAGTTACAACTTTGCTTGAATCTCAGGCCAGAAGCTAAATAGGCAGATGTGACAGATTATCACTTTATGGCAGCCAAGAGACATGAGTCTGAACAAGACTGAGTTCAGGTAACGAGGAGGTAGATTCTGGACGGTGCCTAATTAAAGAACATGTTGCAGCTACTATGGGCTAAGCAAGGAGACGATCAGCACATCACCTTGAAAAGAGAAACATAATGTTCTTGCTCAACTTCAAAACATGCCAGCTTCTGAGGTTATATAAAAACAACTTCCAAGCCCTTGCCCTCCAAACAGTTGAAATTGCTCCTAGCTCTTCATTTTGGCTAATCTTGACCTTTGTACCGACTTGTGGAATTCTCTGATACTGACATCCTGGTTTGTTGCAGGGAACTCTTTCTTCTCCTAGCAGGTACCTCATATTACAAGGCAAGATATAGACCTTTTAAAGTCTTAAGTGCTCTCTGGTTAATTACTCACTTGACACAATTATCAGAAATAAACCACAGTATTTAAAAGTATTTAGCCTATTGTCCACTGCAATACTAACTATACATACTATAGCAGAATTTTCTCTGAATATTTGGGTTTTCTCTTTTCTTTCGTTTTTACTTTTTAATACAACGGAATCTTAGAAACAAAATTACATAAAGAGCTTTGGGTTTATATTATTTGTCCATTAACAGGATTCCCCAAGAACAGAATGGGATCAAATTTGGTGGTGGTGGCGGCAACAATAAGTCAGAAAAAGGAATACAGAGTTTCAATGTAGGATGAGATTAGATGGGACTATAGAGGAAAAAAAATATGGAGAAAATAAATTGTCTAATACTTTCCAATGGGAGAGTCATTGGGTAGCAGGTTGGAAGACTGCTGACCATCCAATTATGAAGCTCCACCTTCCCTAGTAGCATGAGCCAGAGTGGAACTGCTATTAAGGGAAAAAAATCTGTAAGAATTCTGCATGCTTCCCCTACTTATTGTGCTTTAGCAATAATTAATGATATTTAATGGATGTGGCCCTATTGTCTTCAGCATATCTACTGAGAATGGTCTCTTTGTGTTTGCGTGCATCCTGGGAGTGATTATCCATGGGATATTAAAAGGTACTTCATAATAACTTCCCATGATACTACTAAAATGTGTGGCTTATGAATTAATGAATAGTGAGGTAAAAATAACTATACCAATCCTTAGTATTGGCAAGTATTTACTCTGTGAACCAACCTAATTCTAAATTAATTACTTAAATTCTTATGGAGTTATAAATTAAGCTACACATATGACAAAATAAAATTATCATGTAGGAGTTTTCATTTTTTTCTGCCCAAATTATTTAGGTACTAATTTTACTTGGCATTGAATTTAGCTGAATTCACTGTTTTATCCATGTTAATATGCTGGTGAAATTTCTTCTTATTCTTTGTTAGGCATTGATTTTAGAATTTTATTCCTGAAGTGGTTAACACTGAATTTCTATTTTTTTTTTAATTTTAGAAGGGCGTTTAAGAATTAAATATTTTTAAGTATTCAAATTGATACTAAAAGAAAAGGATACCATGGTCTTGTTACCTGAGTCACTTCTTTACATTCCTCCCGTCCTAGGATCCTTCCACCCTCCCCTTTTCGTTTTCCTACCTATTTATATTCTATATCAATGATAAAAGGAACTGATTTGGACAAAATGTCTCTCAAAGAGATTTAAAATCCTTTCCTATCCAAACAGGACATTAACTTATTGAAAATATCTTCTGGGAGAAAATGCTGACTTGTTAAGAACTTGCTTTAAATATTCATAATGGCATAAAATAATGAAGCAATTAATTCTAAAATACTTACACTGAAATCTTATTCTATTCAACAAGCTTACTATGTCATTTTTTTTAAGGAATTCAGTATTACTTTCTGAAAATTTGTCTTATTTCTTTTGGAATTACGTTAATTTATGTTTCATATTTATAGACAGAAGTTGTATCTCCCAGGAGTTTATTCCAACCCATTAATATTGTCAATCTAAATTATCAATGAATCAGCCCCTGAGAAACCTGGGGGTCATTACCTCATATTCTTGGGAAAATTTCAGGTTGTCATTTGCCTTCAGTCTTTCAATGTGATCTGCAAGTTCCAAAATAGGTATTGGTGGGTGGCTAGCCATACCTGTTAAAGTAGAAAAAAGATGAAATTGAAAAATAATGAAAGACAAGTACTAATATTCAAATTTTAAAAAATATAACAATTAAAATGGCTATAAAATGTGTAAATAGTAAAGATGTTTTAAGGTGATAGAAGCAGGCATATAGTTTAGTCACTCAAAGCAAGACATGCTCTGAAGCAAGATTACTAAACAAAAATTTAAAAAAATCAAGCAATTTTCCCAAACAACCATTCTCTAGTGTTAGAATGACTATATACATATATATTTATATATATTATAATAATGTAAATGTATATATAAATATATCTTTACACACACATATATTATGCCAAAGCTTAATGGTTAGCTAAGAGCAAAGAATGAGATAGTTAGACCTTATGTTCATTTCTCTTTGAATAATGATTCTTAATGTCATATATAATCCCTTGTCTTGAACTGTGTGAAATGGAAATGGTGTTGGACTTAGGTGAACAGAACGTGAATCGAAGGCAAGGAGAAACCAATCAAAGAGTCCTAAAGAGTTAGAACAGTTGAGACAAAATAACTTATGAGGAAAACTAACTTGAAGAATGTAGGTTACCAGGGTAACCAGAGAAACTTGGTCCTGCAAAAAGAGATTTCAAAAATAAAACAGGGGAAGAAAAAAACTCATGTGTAATTATAAAATTGAATGAAATGAAATAAATGAATAGCTTGGTTCTTAAGAAAGTAATTATTGTATTTCAAGAATTGGAGAAGTTGATTAAGACAAAGAATAATCTAATGATTTTTCAAAACATGTTACAAAAATTTAGGACATTCACGTGCAGCTATGGATAGTCAGAGTAAACATGCATTGCAGCAACATGAACAACAGTCAATAAAGACAAGATTGTACATCAGACATTTAAAGCTTCAAAAATGTTTCCACTAGTAGCAGATTGTAGTGGCAGGGGTTGTACAGAATCAGTTTTGTGAAACACAAACATGCAGTTCACCCTACTTTCTCAGAGAAAAGATAAAAATTTCAACCCCGTCCCTTTATCAACCCCCAGAGATTACCTACAATCTACTTCAGGTGTAAACATCTTTGTCTACAGATGGAAAAACAGTGAACATTGAGAAGGGTCAGGGAAGGAATGGAGTGGGATGAGATGGGATAGAAAAGCAACAGGGTAAATTGGAGAAAGGGGCAAAATGGGGTCAACTAGCATGATCTGCCGAGCTAAAGATTTTAGCAAATCCACAAGTATTTGCTCAAATGTGTCTATTTTTTCAACTGCTCATGGTGGATGAGTTTCCACCCATTCAATGTATTTCCCATATTGTAAGCATGCCTAGAGTAGCTTGTTGTAAGGAGACATAAAATTGGCGAGAGTTTTAAACTAGCAAACCCCAGAAGTACGGACATTATGTGTAAACAAAAGAAAGATGGCAACTGAAAGGAGGAGTGGGGGGCTCAAGCTGGAAGCCATATTTTCCACAGGTCAGGCTGTTTCATCACTGCAACTTTGAAAGATGTATTCTACAAAAGATAGTTTGCATGATGCTACACAGCTTTATGTGTCATGATCAGGAAATGATGATATAAAGATATAAATTACATTTGCTATGTCCTTACTAGGGTTATAGAATTCCTGGCTTAATAAAGGAAGGGTCATCACCAGCATGTCATTTAAATCCTGCTGGTGGTATTGAAGATAGCACTACAGAAGATAATATGATGTGGCAGAACTAATTAGATACAGTTCTTCAACAGTTTGGTAAGCATACGAAGTGCCCACACATTATGGAAACTACTTTCAGAAAGGAAAACAACAATGTTTTTATTAATTTGGGAGATGTTTTAGTATCTCTCATATCTTCATATGGATTATTTAATCTGGGTGATTTGTTTTAGAAATAGCCAACACATTTTTTAAATCCAGATCGAGCATCCCAGTGATACAATATAGAAAGAAAGACAAAAAAAGGCACAAGAAAATGCTAGGCTTATTCAGAGATGGAAGTTGAATAATGGAACATCTAAAACAGTGAACAGAGAAAATAATAGACAAAGATGTTTAGACCTTTTCGAGCGAATCGTGGGAGAGAGTTATTATCATATAAGGATTGAGTGGTAGTTTGGCTAGAGAGGGAGGACACAGAGCCAATCAGGGAGGCGTAGGGGACTGAATTACTGCTCAAAGCTGTAAAAAGTAAAGCCAATTGGAAATGGGAAAGAAATTAGTAACAGCAGTACACCATCATATTAAGTCAGTTTTTACAGAGACCAAGGTACTATTCTGCATGCACAATACAATGTGGACATTCAGAATTGAGAAAGAGACAGAAAGGTCAGACTAGCCTAATTTGTTCATATACAGAACCAAACAGCTGTATTAGAGGATCATATTATAGCAGAACTGGATCTCAATACTCAATTTTATATTATTGAAAACAGAGACATCATTGATATGAAATAATAGGTAAGTTATAAATAATAAGCCTCAAATGCAGGCTTATACAGAAATAACAAAATCTTCAATGGTGCTCACTCTTTAGTAGAGATAAGTCGTCCAAGATGTTAAAACCATGTCCCATGATTTTAACTGTTTTTATTGTATCCATATTGAAACATCTCAGACAAGAATTCCTTCTGTATTTTTCTATTTATATGAGCATTATCCTTCTACAGGGAGACATTTGATTCCTATCAAAACGCGGTACACAATTTGTTCACTTGTTTAAGCGAAGGAATAAGTTTATTTAAGAAGAAAACTAAACCACTTCTAGAATCAATCATCTATTATTATTATGTTTATGAGTTACATAAAATGATGCCTTTTCTTGAATTTCACAATAATCTCATCAAAGGAAATAAATAGAAAAGTAGTACAAGTGTGTGCGGTTTTCTTTCTTTCTTTTCTTAAATTTCTACCTTTTATTTCATACCCACTGTTTATTTATCATTTATACATTCTAAAGCATACTGCATACAGTATGAGTATAATTTATAATTATTTAGCTTTAAAATGAATTTGCTTTTTTGCTATACAACTGCGACTAAAGGTCAAATAATGGTCAAGAAATTTCAACTGGTAATGGGCTTCTGCATTCAAGAGTCCATTTTAACTTAAATACTGTAGAATACAGATGGCTTGATGTTATGAATCTGGAAAGCATCCACTGTTGATGCATATTTGCATGACAATGTATCCTAAGAGCATTTTTATTAACAGATATGGGTGGAACAGCATATGCCAATGTTTTCTTCCCTCCATACTGCCCCATTATATTAAAAGAGAGAAGGGAAAATATAAATCAAACAACACAGAAATGGAAATTATGTAGCCCTGGTGCAAGCCACACAATAGCAAAAACATGCATGTATCAGATTTCATTGTCAAGCATCCCATTTGCCCAGGTATATTAGAGATACAGTATTCTTCAGTTACTAGCTACATTTATTCTCCGGTAGTACATGCTTCTGAAGAAAGTGATAATTTTATAATGCACATAAATAAGCTATGATATATGCAAACAAAAGCACACGAGCAGTAGCAGCATTCTTGTCATTCATCTCAAGGATTAAAAATGCTAAATTTTCACAGTTGCTCAGCTTCCCATGGGGAACAAAAGTAAGAAAGCAAATACACCTTAAGAACAGGTTCACTGAAGATGGGTTTCATGGATATATATCATCTCTTGGGGTTAAGCACCTTACTGATTATTTTAGAAAACATCATGATGTTGTCTTAAATTCTCCCCCAGCCTATTATAAACTACTCCATCTTTAACCTTACCACCTTATGCTATATGAACAATCAGAGATGCTTGCTATATAACACAGATTCTGATACAGTCAAAGGCTAGGTTCTGGCCACCTTTTATTGACCCCTTTTGGCTGCTGCAAGGATGCTCCCTTGCCTTCAGGTTGCTGGGGACCTCCCTTAATGGCTACTTTAGTTTTGAAAGCAAAAAGAGAATGAGGATATCTGGTTTCATATAGGTGTGCCTGCATAATGCTTGACCAGGGCTTTGCAATGCATAGGTCAAATGTTATCAAGACTGCTTATATACATGTGTCTAAAAGACACATGTCATCTCTCAAAAGACCATTAGGCTTAGGTAAAAAAAAAAAAAAAGGTCCCCATGGCATAGCAGCATTGATTTGTCCTTCTGGCTTCATTCAGCACTGCTCTTTTGACAGGGTGTTTTTTTTTCTTTTACAATAAAGAGAAACAGGTAGAGTAACATCATGGACAGATTAAGACTTTATATTTATCACCCTCAAGAGGATGGACATGTCCCAAAATAGACATGTATCTGCTGCTGCTAGTTGCATGGAGCAACAATTGCATGGAGTAACTTGTAGAATGGGAGAAAGCTGCCATATATGCCCTGTTTTATATCTTCTGGTATCTGCTTGTTACACAAGTGACTTTGCATATGGACATGACTGGAAGAAACAAAGAAAGATAACAGAAATGCTATAGTTATTACATCTGATCAAGGTTGTGATCAAGGTTTTGGTTAGAGATGACTGGATCAATATGTACAATCTCAATCCTACTGCTCATGGATTCATTTGACATAGATTTATTTTTTATTATTATTATTATTATTATTATTATTATTATTATTATTATTATTATTATATATTATTTTTCTATACCGCCTTTCTCCCGTAGGACTCAAGGCGGTGTACAGTCAAGAAAAATATAGATACACAAATATCATAAAATTGCTAATTAAAATTATTATTATAACATAGTTTGGCCCAATTAAATAGAACCTAAAATTAGATAACATTTTAAAAACATTCACATGTTCATATGTTTAGCCCTGCCTTTTGGAACATCAGGGTTTTGAGGGCACGTCGGAAAGCACAGAGATCAGGGATATTTCGTATCTCAGGGGGCAGTTCATTCCAAAGGGTTGGAGCCCTCACAGAGAAGGCCCTCCCCCCGGAAGTCGCCAGTCGGCATAATTTGACTGACGGTATCCGGAGTAGTCCCTCCCTGTGAGAACGAACTGGTCGGTTAGTTAATTTAATTAAATATTAAGAAGAAAAGGTTTATTAATTAATAACTTAAAACTTTAGGAATTAGCTTGATTTTACATTTTTTAAAATTAAATTACAGTTGTGCTGCTGTAAATATAAACAATATTAAAACAATCTGATTACTTCTACCAGCAACTTTTGCAATGTTTCTTTTTGAATCTTTTTTCTGTGATTTTCAATTATAATGGAACCAAACTCCTTTCATCTATAATGGGTATAACCCCCAATAATGAAAAAGCTGCAGTTCATCATATGCTCCAAAATTTAGTGAAGGTTCCTCTCAAGGAAGAGACTGAGAAAGTCATTTGAAAATTCTCCTTCCTGTAGTCATAAAATACCACATCAAATTGCAAAAGAGATAATGAGAATTTGGATATTTACCCCTGCAGTATGGTCTCGACATATCTTCTGTGAATACAAAACTGAATCCAGCTTAGAAATTTTTGAATAGACACAACTCAATTGGATTGCCTTGCGCCCTTTTACTAAGATATTAGTTCTATTCAGATATTTGAAAACAGTATAAACCAATATCTGGTTACTTCTGAAGAGTTAGAAGAAGAAGTAGTATATATTGGACATTTTCCCTATTCATATGGACAGAGAGGCCTTTAAATTTATCACACTAACTGTGACAAAGAAGAACAAAGGGCAAATGTATTGATTGTATTCTCCTTTTACCTTTTCATATGTTGGTTAAGTGAATTTCTTAATGTCTGAAAAGCAATTTTCAATTCATTTTGTTAAAAACACAGGTACTATATGGAGGAAGTTTGTGTTGATTTATTCATTGAAAACATTTGTACATTACTTCCCATTAAAAAGTCTCAAAGTGCTCAAGTTTAAAAATCTCAAATTGTGTTGAATTTCCTGCCATATTGAAATTTATTTTAGAGACATGAGTAAGATTAGAAAACTATGAAACGGTCATTAAATTCAAAGCAACAGTAATTCCAACTGTCGCTGATAGTTCTTCAGTTGTTGCAATGTTGTTCAACAAATAATTTGTTAAAACTTTTGGGTTTTACTTTCCTTTTACCTTAACTCTTTTCATTCATCATGTCTTCATTGTTCTTTTTGTATTCTCATATCAAAGTAAAATATGTCAAGGAGTGAAACTAAATTTGAGAAACTGAGAAGACAGATTGTTCTCATTCTCACAAAACATATTATAGGTTAAACTCAGGACTTTCATTGTGCATTAGATAAAGTGCACTCTGGATGATTTAATCCAGAGTACATACTGCTTGTAGCATTACTGAGCTGCATGGGTCAGGCAGTTGATCTCAAACATTTCTCTTTTGTATGTAAGTACAAAGTAAATTGTACAAGTAAATTGTTTGCTTTACTTAATGTAAACATAAAAGCCATGCCCGTAAGATTTGATCTATGATGATAGTTTACATACAGGCAAATAATGGAGTGATAAGCATGCATGAGTAAATGGATTTCCAACCGAGAACTGGGCATAAGACAAACAATATAGACTTTAACAGTGTGTATATCTAATATATATTCATATAGCATATATCCAATGCTAATAATTCAATACTGAAAGCATAATTTACTTAATACTAGAAAGTTACTGTAATTCTATACAGCATGAAAGCTGCAATGCTGGTATAACATACAGGTAGTCCTTGACTTACGACCACAATTGAGCCCAAAATTTCTGAGACATTGCTAAATGAATTTTGGCCCATTTTACAACCTTTCTTGCCAAAGTTGTTAAGTGAATGACTGCAGTTAAGTTAGTGACACTACTGTTAAGTGAATCTGGCCTTTCCCTTGATTTTGCTTGCCAGAAGGTCTCAGGATACTGCAACCGTCATAAATATGGACCAATTGCCAAGAGTATGACTTTTGTATCATACGACCATGGGGATGCTGCAATAGTTGTAAGTGTGAAAAAATGTTCATAAGTCACTTTTTTCAGTGCCATTGTAACTTTGAACAGTCACTAAATGAACTGTTGTAAGTCAAGAACTATCTGTAGTTATTTCTTAACTAACCACTTTCTTTTTCTCTTGAGCCTTTTAATAGTTTTTCCTATTACCTTTGGCTTTTTTCCTTCCTTCTGGTATTGTACATTTTTAAAGAATTTTAAATCCTCATCAAGATGAGATTCTAATTAAGACAGTACATGGAACATTTGAGGGAGGAAGGACATGATTATCTTGAATTTATGAACACCATTAAATATCCCACTAGTCTATCTCATAACTATGGACTTCTAAAAATAACATTAATTAAAGACGAAATATGATTAATTTGGTACATCTCACTAGCATAAACCCAACAGGAAAGAAGCACAGTTTGAAGTAGAATTAAGTAGAATGAAGTAGAATTTTTTAAAAACTCAATCTTCAATAATCAACAGAAGCAACATAATCAAAGATAATTTTTTTTCATACAGTATTTACTCCTATGAAATTATGAAACACCAAAATCATCTATGGCGATATGTTGTTTAAATAATTAAAATAGAATATTTGCAAATTACCTGGAGTTTGAAAATTTAGGCGTCTTAGCTCTACTGGATCTGTGGGATGATGTGAAGGAATTTCTTTACTGTTGGGGATACTGTTCTTTCTAGAGTCTGTGTCTGCCCTTTTCCTGAATAGAGAAAGTGAATACAATCTTTAAGATGATTAATCACGAATTTAGTTATTTATTGTTGATATCACTACCCCTGTTGCCAAAGCAACACTACCAAACCATAATTATGTACTTTCTGATATATTGTTTTTGGGATACACTTAGGATTTTAAAACATCAATACAGAAACCAAGTTTTGTAGAATTAATGAAAATTACACAATTATGATAATAGAATAATCTGTTATGAAACATGTTGCATGTGTTTAATTTTTTGGTGAATGTAGGACAATCAAAAGATAATTAAATATGCCTGAATACTGATAAAAATTAAGAACAATCAGTGTACCATTAAATGTTACACTGCACTGTGCACTGATTTCAATAACATTTGTACACGTTTAATCTATGAAATGAACCCAGTGATTATTGAAACCCCAAAATTTATGGAACCTTAAATTTAGTTTTTAGTTTTTTCTAAAACTATTTGAAGAAAATAATTTTGGTTCATGTTCAAACTATTGGCTATTGCCTAATTCCTCTGCCAATTTTCTGAATTGTACCATTATATTTAAGATGATGCAAGCTGATTTTATGTTAGCATAAGCAATACCCCAAAAGTATATGTAAGATTGAACAGGTTTTTTTTTTTTACAAGCTCTATGAATCTCTATGCTGAGTGTTATTTTATGGTATCTTGATTTTTTTATACCATATTTACCTGATAATGAGATAAATGTTTTATTTCAAAAAATTACTTGTAAATTGGGGTCACCTTTTTTTCTGATGATGTGGTTGAAAAAGTGAATTAATATGAAGTTGAAATGTCTTCTGATGTTACCTTTGAGAATACGATTAGCTATGCCCAAGGTTAGGGAGGAAACCCTAACCTTGCTGGTCTCTGGTGAATTTTAATACCTTCTTTCCCTGTCTACCTATTTAATCTCCATGTAATTTTGTTTTCTTATTTCTCTTTGTTTCCCTGCATCTATCTTTCTTCTTGTTCTATTTTGCTGTTTCTAGTGGAAGGAGGGAAGCAGGAGTGGGTGTATTTACCTGTGTTTCTGTGCATGAATATGTGTTCACGTATGTGCATGTGAAAGGATAGATGATATAGTAGAATACAACAATTAATTTTATAAATGGGATAGCTTATTTTACAGGCCATTAATTTTAGTCAGTAGCTTTGAATGCAATCCCTGTAAGTTTGTTTAGCCCTCTCTTTTGTTATTTTTAAGTGTAGCTTCGAGCAGGCTTTCAAACAAATATATGAGTATGTATAAACATGTACTAAAGAGTTGAATACACACATTTACCAGAGCATATTGGGTTCCAGGACCAGTCTAAAGTTTAATCTTAAATCCACAAAATGGGATCTGGACAGAGAGCAGGATTTTCTAAAACTTTTTTTTAGTTTAGCCTTCATTGTTTTTTATATATTTCATCTTCCTTTGGGAGAAAAAAAATATCTTAAACTTCAGGTCTGCCTCCTTTTCCAAACAGTACATATGTTTGGATTCCTTTAGACTGACAAATATTTTGTTTGGAAACTCAAACAAGCTATTTTTAAACTGTTTTCTCATTTTCCCTTTTCGGAGAAAACGGAAAGCAAGTTTTTTAAAAAATTTATCTCACCTGTCAGGTTTACTGCTCCATTATTAAGCGGCAGAAAAAAGAGAGAAAAAAGTTGAATGTTAGTTGGCCAATGGCAAAGTAAGTTACCGTGACAGAAAATGCTCTTTCACAATTAGGGTACAGATCTAGTAGCCCCTAACACCTTACTGAATTTGATGTAAACATTCTCTACTTGTAGGAAAAAGAATCTCTTTGGAGTAAAGAAACCGAAGTAATAATCCATCATATTTCTTCTCTTGTCTTGCTTTGCCTCTTATAAAAAACAAATAAAGCCATCTTCTTTTCCCCCCGTAAGAATATATTATTTTCCCTAGTAGAAAGTATGATTTTTTCCCCCAGCCAGTTGTCAAACATGGAACAAATTTATATAGCCAGACATGGTAATGTCAAAAAGAACAAATAGCATGATGATAACAGTGTCAATTGGCAAGAGATGAAACTAAAATAAGGCACCTGAAAGCATAAATTGCAAAATCTACTCCTTGATTCCAAGAAAAAAAAATTACACTGACAATGAGATTGTATTCTTTCCTGAGAAATTATTGCTCTTGTATGGATTTTTTTACAGAAATCTAGAAGAGACGTCTGGCCTGGATGATACCTTCATCTGTTAAGAATGAAATACCAATTTTATTCTATGTCTAAAAAGAATCCTAAAAAAGAAGCTTCTTTTTTAATCTAAAAATATTTGCAACACAATGAACACATCTAAAGCCTGCCCTTCTCTATACACTATTTTGTAAACTTACCTTTTATAAAGTAGAATAGCTATAACAATACAGATGATAAATACAACTGCAAGGACTGGTCCTACAACCCAGATCAAACCCTCTTCCTCTTCTGTAATTGGCTGGGGATTAAGATCCACTGATACAACTGTTTCAGAATATGGGCTGGTTGCATACATGGTCTGGATGGGAGAAAAATCTGACTTAATAACATAGTGGGGAATGTAAGACATTCTATTGCATATATATTTAGAACTAGCCACAACAAACTTTCTTGCCTTCTCACAGTTAAAGATATAGCTTGGCAAGACTTTTCAAACAAAAGTAGAAGAGGGATTCCTGAGATGATTATTCTCAAACATAACTATAATTGTAAAAGAATATTAAAGTAAGAAAACGTTTTGCAATTAACAATATACTTGGGAAAAACAACTACAATAAGCCTTTAACTAAAATGAATTAAATTCAACAAAGCCAACCTACATGTGACAGGTTAACAACCAATTTGAAAAAGAAAACATGTAACTTGCAAATTGAAATGTTAATATTGGCTGCTTTTCTTTCCCAACAGCCTCTTTCCCTTCCTTTTTTATTTTTAAAAATATACTGCTCAAAAAAATAAAGGGAACACAAGCAGAAGACATCCGAGATTTAAATGAATGAAATAGCCTTATTAAATACTTTGTTCGTTACATACCGTAGTTTATACACTGCTCAAACAACTAAAGGGAACACAAAACTACGGTATGTAACGAACAAAGTATTTAATAAGGCTATTTCATTCATTCAGATCTCGGATGTCTTCTGCTTGTGTTACCTTTATTTTTTTGAGCAGTGTATATTAAAGTTAAAATAATTCAAGCATGTAACGAACATATGAAACAGATAAATTGCACAAAAGTACAATTAGTTATTTAAATCAATTCAGGAATTCTACTTTTTCTTACAATATTTTTTTTTCTCCAATTTTTATTTATAAATATAAACTAAACAGAACAATGAAACGTACAAAACATAAAAACATATAAACATCCATTTCAATACATGTCCAGTTTGTCACAACTATAATATACATTTCTCTTTGTATTTTGACTCTTCCTTATTTGGTCATTCCCTTTTATCTATCTAATATTGATCTTTGTTAACCTATGTTTGTTCTTTGTTTCCATCATATTATATTTGGTCATTTTATTTACTTCCTATTGCTTCATCTCTTTCCTATCTTTCAACCAACTATACAACTTTTCCCATACTAAGTAAAAGTCATGTTCTTCCCTATTTTGTAATTCCTTTGTGAGTCTATCTAATTCCGCACATTCCATAATTTTATTGATTACTTTATCTGGTGTTGGTATATCACTACACGTCCAGTGTTGCGCATATAGTATTCATGCTGCTGTTATCATATGTATAATTAAATAGGTTGTTTCTTTTTCATAGTATCCATTCACTATGCCTAATAAGAAGCTTTCTGGTCTTAGTTCTATCTTTTGGTGTGTTATTTCCTCTATTTGTATTTTGATCCTTTGCCAATATTGTTTCGCCATTGGGCAGGTCCACCACATATGGTAATAGGTGCCTTTGTGGTGGTTGCATTTCCAACATTCTTACAATATTTTCTAATTCTGTTACATTTCACTGTTGGTCTGTGGCAAAATACTGTAAATAAAGAAGTCCGCTTTGCATTCCTTGATTAGTTCCTGTTTTCCCAAAAATGTTTCATAAAGAACAACATTGTCCGGACAATATGTTTTGAGACAAGAAAGAGGAAAGATTAGGTGTAAAATTCATGCCTCGGTAATTATCAGATATTTCAAGAAGCAAAGCAGAAAATATAGTATAATGATTAAAATGAGACCAACTGTTTACTCTGAGAAATGGAAATACTTAAGATTTAAACCTATCATTATTTTCTATGCCAGTTTTTAATATATGTCTTATTCAGTCATTACTGAATGTATTGACAGGGGAAGGTTACTGCAAAATCCCCATTTCCTCCTGATCAGCTGGGACTTGGGAGGCAGAGAATAGATGGGGGCGGGGCCAGTCAGAATTTTTACTACCAATTCTCTGAATTACTCAAAATTTCCACTACCGGTTCTCCAGAACTGGTCAGAACCTGCTGAAACCCACCTCTGAATGACATACCATATAACTAGGATAAATAAACATATCATAGCTTGATGATGCCATATCAATATGAGAAGGTAAATAGAGGCAGAAGTAGAGAGTAGAGTTGTGCACACTTGCTGCTTCATTGTGTGTTGACCTAAGTGATAAAACCTTAGCTCCAATTCTTATGGCTTTTTGGAAAGGCCTGAAAATGTGGTTTTTTTTTTTCTTTTTTCAATAGGCCTAGGATCCCAAAAAAAGAAAATTTGTACATTGGTTGCACTATGTATGGTATCTTAATTAACTCCAATCTTGGTTTTACCAGCATCATATTTAATTGTTTTAAGTGTTTATATTTGATTTTAATGGTGGGTTTAAGATTCCCCTTGTATAAGATGGGTGACCACCTAAATTAGGAAAAATAAATAAATAAATAAATCCAGATTCTTTAATATGCAGATAGAAAATAGCCTTATAACATCTAAAACATGTAAACATTTTTTTAGCATGTAAGAACATGGCCAAAGCGTGAGCTGTGCGGAGATAAGATACAGTCTTTTAATTCTACATTGGTGCGGTGGGGTGGGGGGGAAACCAAACCTGTAGCCAACTTACTGATTCTGAGTGTTCCATCACAGCTAAAATAAAGACAACATATTCTTGGCCGTTTTGGAGCTGCTTGTTCTCAAAGCCACCATACTGTTTCTTATCCCCCAGGGTGAACTCAGTAGGAAGAACTTCAAAGTGTGCTGCAATATATGGCTTTAAATCTGCTTCTCTCCCCAAACGAATGCTTCTGCGCTTTCGTACCATCTCTTTCAGTAGCTTTAGGGTACAAAAGAAAAAAAAAAAGAGAAGCAAAAAATGGAAAGATAACTGTAAATAAAATTAAACTAACACCATAGGATGGTAAAAAAATATTAATATAGTTTTAAGAACTACGAGTTTTGTAAACCATAATCTGTTTTAGGAACTATGGGTTTTATAAATCATAATCTGATTTATAATTCTGTTGTAAACCTTTTCTTTCAAAGTATGCACGTTTACCTAGGACTATGCCTCACTGCATTCAATAGGATATTTTTTAAGTAAACATAAACATAGAAATCCTAACGAATATCATGCCTTCTTAAAGAGCCACACCAGATAAGAATCAAAACAGGTTTTAATACTGAACATTATGATCCCTTCTAGTAACAAACTATTAAGCAGTTTTTCAGAAAAGCTGCATGATTGATATTTGATGAATATGTGATTTAATTCTCTTAAATAAGAGACCACACAGCATTATATTGTATTCCTTTCATCAATATTAATAGTTCTTAGTAACAGAACTGGGGCAAAATATTAATAAAACATTATTCTGCCCATTCTAGCATTAATTCATTGTGAATTTTCTGAGCAGTAGTAAACCATAGTTAAAACAGCGCTGGCATAACAACCCCAAATTTATCACAGGGGAGAAATGAAGATTGACAAACAGCAGTGGTAGAGCATTGCTTCTGGAAGCAGATGTTGCTCTGTTTATTTAATAAAGTCTCTTTCACTTTAATAAAGTCTCTTTTAACAGCAGGGAATAAGCTAAAATATTAGTACGCCCGAGAATATAGAAAAAGGATGGGATTGTTGCAGAACCAAAATATCTCAATCTGTAGTTTTGACAAATAATCATTACAGGTAGTTCTCGACTTAAAACAGTTCATTTATTGACCATTCAAAGTTACAACAGCACTGAAAAATGTGACTTATGATCGTTTTTTCATAGTTATGATCTTTGCAGAATTCCCATGATCATGTGCTCAAAATTCAGATGCTTGGCAACTGATTCATATTTTGACGGTCGCAGTGTCCCAGGGTCATGTGATCACCTTTTGCGATCTACTGACAAGCAAAGTCAATAGGGAAGCCAGATTCATTTAACAACCAGGTTACTAACTTATCAACTGCAGTGATTCACTTAACAATTGAGACAAGAAAGGTTGTAAAATGGGGCAAATGTCTCACTTAACAACAGAAATGTTGGGCTCAATTGTGGTTGTAAGTCGAGGACTACCTGTACAACATTCTTATAGCTTTCCGAGTTCAGAAAGTGAAACTTGGCTCCGAACACAGATTGCTGACTAAAAACTACATATTGTTTTCAAGCAGTTAATGTTCTTTAACAACAAACAGACAAATATAATACATAAATATAATACATTTTTGTTTTTTTAGGATATTAACTGCTTAAAATAAAAAGTAAATATAATCAAAATAGCCTCTTAGACTGCCAACGGCTTGCTTCAACACAGAGCACAACATTTTAAGTCACTAATTGACAGGATAGTCTTTTGAGACCCACCAATAAGCTATATTCCTTCCTTCAGTTAAGGGCTGCCATATTTCTAGCTAAAGCGATTTAGTTGAGAGCTTCCTATCTAGGTCAAAATGGGATCAATTGCCAAGTCTTACTTAATTTCATTGAATATTTTTTTTCCCAATACATTGTATTATTTTACCTTATTTTATATGATCAATAATATAAATGCAAACAAAACCAAAATGTTTGGATCTTCAGACACAAAATAAGCAGCAGAAACAACAAAACTGATTAAACTGCAAGGCTTCAGAAATGAAAGAACAGGGGCCTTTTGAGGTCTAGGAATACAAACAGAGCAACAGTCTGGGATACTTTAAAGCATTTCCATCAGATGTTACTGATCCAGTCTCTTTATAAATACATTATTCCTAAAGCTCTCCTAAAGTAGTCCTGCCACTTCTGATTTTTCCATTTCAGTCTTACATTACAATTCTAAAGGCAACTTCTGGAAAGCAAAGACCGCTGATTTTAGCAGGCTTCCAATAAGCAGGATAATTTGCTGTTTTGCTTCAAATGAAACTTAGGCCTAATGATGTGGCTTGCCGTGTGGCATTTGCAGATTTCATGTGAACAGCCTGAATGTACAATGCCAAGATTAGCCAGATTAATAATATATTTAAAAATTAAGACTGAATGGTCAAATAGGAGTTCAACAACTGGCTGTTTTACTACTAAGTATAATGTTGTTTTATGCCAATATTTACCAATTCGTCGGTTAAGACGTTGTGAGCGTTGTAACCAGTGGTGAGTTTCAAAATTTTTTACTACCGGTTCTGTGGGTGTCACATAGCTTGGTGGGCGTGACTTAGTGGGCGTAGCAGGGGAAGGATGCTGCAAAATTTCCATTCCCACCCCACTCCAGGGGAAGGATACTGTAAAATCTCCATTTCCTCTCGATCAGCTGGGACTTGGGAGGCAGAGAATAGATGGGGGCGGGGCCAGTCAGAATTTTTACTACCGGTTCTCCAAACTACTCAAAATTTCCGCTACCGGTTCTCCAGAACTGGTCAGAACCTGCTGAAACCCACCTCTGGTTGTAATCTTCACAAGGTTACATTGGGAAACTTGCAGAAGTCTGCTTTTGATATAGAAGACTGAGATTCTAGATTAAAGGCAAAATTTTTGTAAGACCTTGGGAAACCATGTATAAACATACCTTAAACCAATGGCTTGAAAATGGCTTTTTCACTACAGATAGTCCACACTGAACAACCGGTTGCTTAGCAACCATTTAAAATTATGACAGACACACCAAAATCTACTTATCCGGTTCCAGAGTTTTGACGGGTGGTCGTATGACCGCATTTTGAGTGCTTAGCAACCAGCAGTACTTTATGGCCAGTTGCAGCGTTCTGCAGTCAAGTAACCACGATTTATGGTGGGTTTTTTTGTCAGTTTTCAGCCACAGTTTTAAGAAAAGGCTCAGTTTCAGAGACTAAAGCAGTTGATAAATGTTGATAAACATCAATATCATAATCTCTTCCTCTAGCACAGAGGCAATTCAAATTTCTCCTGGTTTCCTATTTTATCTGCTATTTTAATTTCACTGTCTTACTACAATACATAAATTTGAAAATTTGTCCATAAATGCACAAAATTTCAAATACATTTTCATAAACACAGAAACTTTCCTAAAACTGTGCTGGTGCTGGCTTCTCGGGAGGTGACATGAGGCTGGCTCCAGGCGATTATAAATGCTTCATTGGGTGAGGGTGACTTTCCCGCCGTCTTGAAAAAGGCAGTGGTGAGGCCTCTTCTCAAGAAGCCTTCCCTGGACCCGGCAATGTTAGCATATTATCGTCTGGTCTCCAACCTTCGCTTTGTGGCGAAGGTTGTTGAGACTGTGGTTGTGCGACAGCTTCCCCAGCACCTGGATGAAACGGTTTATCTGGATCCGTTCCAGTCGGGCTTCAGGCCTGGGTACAGCACGGAAAAGGCATTGGTTGCATTGGTTGATGATCTCTGGAGGGCTCGGAACAGGGGTTGCTCCTCTGTCCTGGTCGTGTTAGATCTCTCAGCGGCTTTTGATACCATCGACCATGGTATCATGCTGCACCGGTTGGAAGAGTTGGAGATGGGGGGCACTGTGTTGCGGTGGAGGGCTCGCAACTTGGGTGTCCTCCTGGATTCACGGCTGTCTTTAGAAGAGCACTTGACGGCTGTGACAGGGAGGACTTTTCATCAGGTTCACCTGATTCACCAGTTGCGTCCCTTTCTAGATCGGGACTCCACTCATGGCCTCGTCACTTCCCGCCTGGACTACTGCAATGCTCTCTACATGGGGCTCCCCTTGAGGAGCACTCGGAGGCTCCAACTGGTGCAGAGTGCGGCCGTGCGGGTGGTTATGGGAGCAATGTGGCGTTCCCATGTAACACCTCTCCTGCACGAGCTGCACTGGCTCCCGGTGGTCTTCCAGGTGCGCTTCAAGGTTTTGGTTACCACCTTTAGAGCGCTCCATGGCTTAGGACCTGGATATTTACGGGACTGCCTGATGCCACCAGTAGCCTCTCACTGGCCAGTACGCTCTCATAGAGAGGGGCTCCTCCAGGTGCTGTCGGCCAAACAGTGTTGACTGGCGGCCCCCAGGGGGAGAGCCTTCTCTGTGGGGGCACCTGCTATCAGGAATGAGCTCCCCCCGGAGATACGGAGGTTCCCGGATCTACGCACCTTCCACCGCGCCCTCAAGATATTTTTATTTCAACAGGCCGGCCTGGCCTAACTTTTCCCTTTTAAACTTTTTAAATTGTAAATTTTAAATTTGTCTTAAATATTGTCTTAAATATTGTTTTAATTTGTCCCGGGCCAAATTATCTAATGTGGTTTTATACTGTCTTTTAAATTTTGTAATTTATGTGTTTTATTTTTTGGCTGTTCACCGCCCTAAGTCCTTCATTTATTTTTATTTTGATAAAATAAATAAATGAATGAATGAATGAATAAATAAATAAATAAATAAAACAATCACTCTTTGATTAGCAATGTACACCAAATGGTCACAAGCCTTGGATTAAAGGGTATCTGTACAATTTAATGCAAATATAAATAATTATCTCAACTGGTTGAAAGACTTCATGGGATTGTTTTTATTTATAGAAACCTGGCCCTTGTGGATTCAGGGAGGTAGAAATTATCTCTTACGTCCTTATATGGTGCCCTTCCTATGTTGCCCCAAGACATACTCTGATAATCTCAATCATTTCCAAATATGAAGGCCATATAAATAAATTTTATGTTTATTATTTTTTAAGCAACGCTAATCCCATTCTCTCATATCAGGTGTTCAAACATTCACTATGTAAAACTTTAATTAGATATGTTGCTGTATTATTTTCCCCCTTCCCCAATAACAAATTGCTGTGATAAACTATTTCCCTTTCTACTGTATTTTTTTATTGTACTGATGGTCATAGACTATAATAAAGATATTTCATAAGCAAAATAAAAAAGCAATATATGTTTTCTTAATAGATGTGGTATTTTTCAGTTATAAGAATTATAAAATTCTGAGTTTGAATATAGTTTGGAGGGGTATATCCACACAAAAATTGAGAGAGAGTGAATTTTACCTTTATTCTTATGTTTTTATTCAGAATTTTTATTCAGAAAGGTTCTTTTTAATGAGGATAAATGTTTTCTGTTTGGAACCTGTTACTGGGATAATTAATTTTGAATTGAATAACTTCTGAACTGCTGAAAGGTTTATTTTTGGTAATTACTGCTACTATTTAAATGAAAATACTACTGAGTGTTGGCAAAAAATTACTGAAAATATACTTAAACATTTTCTATTTTTTACCCCCACCCCCCGCAAATATTACCTTTGCTTTCAATTTTCTAGTCATTATTTTTTCTTTTAATTGTTATAAGAAAAAGAATGACTATAAAATTGGAAATAAAAAAGAAATAGAAAACATTAACTATATTTTCAATAATACTTTGCCCATCTGGACCGGACTAGCTGCTGCTGGCATTGTGTTTTATTGTCGTCTCTTTCCCAAAGCCACAAATTAGGTATGAAAAAAGAGTAACATCTGCCAGTGCATATGGGATCAGAGCAGTGCAGAGCTCCATGCAGAAAATAGGTTTTCAATGACTTCAGCGTTGAGTTTGAATTGATCACCACTGGACACCTGGAATTCCAGCGTTGATTATAGCATTCTTGTTGGTAGAAGAATGCCATTCCCAAAGTATCATCCTACCAGCTGCTCTCTTTCTTACAATAGATTCCTCTTAAAGATTGTTTTCTCAGTCGTCCCATAAAATTTTCCATTCCATTGTTAATTATTACTGGAAAAATATGGGGAAAATCCTATCTTTTCTAAGCGTTTTTGAATTAGTTGAGATTGTAAGTTATTATCTTATTGTATGTTACCACTTTATTCTACTGCACCAAAAGGAGTTGGAAGTCAATCTTTTTCTTTTCCCCTTTATTCTACACTTTTTCCTCTTCCTCTTTTCCTTCCCTGTTTTCCCATTATTTTCATTTTTCTTTATTTCTCTGTATTTTATATTTTGATGAATTAAAAAAATACTATAACATTTCTGAATTGTCAAAGTATTATACTAATTAACCCATCACAATATAAAGAAATGATTTTGTTCTGAATAGCAGTAGCACAAATACAAATAATTTAATTAAACAGAAATTCAAGCCCCTTGAAGTACCATATTGTAATCTGTTATGACTTCCATCTTGGTCAATGGAATTTTGCAATGGAATTTGTTTCCCCAAATATTTCATTATACACATGTGAAATCTATATACAGGACTAGAAACTGATGACTCGCTTAACTCCACTCCCCTGCTCGCTCCTCTCCTACATAATTATATCTTTTGACTCCAGACTGGCCAAGTGAGGCCATTCAAGTTCTGTCACAAAATGGCTGGGGATGTTAAATCTTGGATGGGGTAACATTTTCCCATTCAAGAGTACAATTTGAGGTTCTTCCTGGCTCCACAGCTCTTGCTAAATAATGAGCAGGTGACAGCTATAGACAAGAAGACCATTATATAGCTTAATCTAGCGCGAAAGTTGTGCCTTTTCCGAGATTGAGAAGTCCTTCAGAGAGCCCTAGTCACCTCATAGCACAATTATGACAACATATACTACAAGGGATTGAAAGAGTCTTCAAAAGCTTCAAGTAGTCCATAATGCAATGGTGTGGTTAATGATGTATATGTCTCAGTAGGCACATGTGATACTCTGATTTTGTGACCTCTACTGGTTAACAGTTTGGTTCCAAGTGTGATTCAAGCTGCTAGTTATGATTTACAAATCCTGTCATGATTTATAGCCCTACACAGTATCAGGCCTGATGACTTGAGGGACTTTAGGCTCTTCTTAGCTAGTCAATAGGGCAGGATTGGTACACCCTAAGTTTGTTTGATTATGCGGTGCCATAGAAACATGCTTTTGCTGTCGCAGTGCCTGCCTTCTAGAATTAGGTTTCCCCTGAAATCTTGGTAAAATGGCATTCTGGATGGCCTTAAAGACCTGCTCTACTCGCAAGCTGCATCTGGAGCCCTTTGCTGGGTATGGTATACATTTTAATTGTTTTTTAATTATTGTTAATTATTTTATGTTGTGAAGTACTTAGAGTCAATTTGAAGTTAGGTAGCAACTAATGTAATGAATGAATAAATTTAAATGTATAAAATTATGCATCATGATTTTTAACTTTAAAAAACCCTCATCCCTCTACAGCAGGTGTGTCAAACTTGCGGCATCACGTGACGTATTGGGACTTTTTTCCCTTTCGCTAAACCGAGCGTGGGCATGGCCAGCGTGTGACGCATCAGGCCTGTGGGCTGTGAGTTTGACAGCCCTGCTCTACAGTATCATATCATATAACCTTTGAAATCAAGATAGGTTAATTTTATTGATTAGGTATACAAAACACTTCAACCTATGAGTAAAATCAGTAAACAATTAAGAAACAATTTGAGAAAACCTAAAGAGAAACCAACAACAACAAAGATAATATTGTTCGAATCTGTTGTACAGAAGACACTAGCTGTTGCATAATGGAAAAGAAAATCACATTCGAAAGACGACAATTGTATCTAAGACTTAACAAATTTATTTTTTCAAGTACCTAAAAATACTAGTTTAAGTCCAGCCAGTTGTCTTAATAATGTAAAGTTATGAATTTCTGCCAAACGGATAATAACACTGTTTCTGATCAGCCTTGTACACAATTCAACCAATTGCTGCATAGATGTCCTTATTTGAATACTTTGGATACTGGATACCAAGTATAAAAAAAGGTAGTTAAAAGCTCATAAACCTTTACTTCCAGACATTCCAAAACTGATACTGCAAAGCTTAATAGAAAAAAATATTTGCATTCTCTATTCTAACAACACAAATATCATTATGAAAGTTATCCAATTGCCTTTGCATGTAAATGTATCCAATTAACAAATTTTACCATAAGAAAAAACACCAGAACATCCATCCCAGGGAATATATCAAAAATATATGGAAATATAAGGTCATATTTCTATTCTTGAAAGTGTGAAAATGTAATCAGCATTAAATGATTCCACACTTTCTTTGAAAATAAGTGATTTCAAGAATCAATTTTTGTAGCCATGTCCAGTGAATATATAGGTGAATATTATACCAACCTTACGTAAGTATCTCCTCTAGACAGGACTGGTATTTTTAAATTCTTCCTCTCTTTCTAAAGTAAGATGTATTTAGAAGAAAAAATAAACAAAATCTAATGATCTCAAAATATCAAAATATTGGAAGATTCTAATGTCACTGACTAATTATTTCAGAATAAGGATAATAGAAATTCACTAACTACATCATCTGGCTCAACAACTTGGCTCTCATTCTGAGAATATGAAGGTGGGTTGTTGTTTTTTTGTTTGTTTTTTTTTGTTTAGGTTCAATCTGGAGTGCAAGGAACAAGAGTTTAAAAATAATAGATACACTTTCTAATTAGAGTATTTCAGCATAGCTGAGACAGGTAAAGAGACTATGAGGGAGGTCAAATGTTAAACTGCAGAGCAAATTGCAATTTAGCATTTGATTCAGCTTTAGCAAATACCCTATTAATGAACCAGACCTTTATTGGAGTTCATATCAGTGGTGATTATACTTTTGCTGACAAGTCATTTTGTTTTCTACATTATGCCTTACAATCAGCAAGGAATAAAATATTAATGACATCAAAGATCAGACAGTTTATGTGCCTCATTGCAACTTAATGTATTTTAATTTACGTAATTAGCTTTTTGTGTTTGCTCCCAGAAACTAACTCCAATATAAATGACAAAGTATTAAAAAAAAGTCAACTTGCTGACATGAATACATTAATTGGACACAACCATTAAGACTGCTTCAATCAGAAAAGGTTTCTCTGGGTAAAAAAAGAGCTAAAATAAACAAAGGGTACCTCATCTAATTCCATTTCATCTGGGCTCTCGCGTGGTTTCATGAATTTTCCATCTGATTTCTTTATCAAAGGTACAATTACTATATAGTAACCTCTGCAAATGAAACAAAATGTAACAGTGAGGTTTATATAAAGGGAATTCATTGGAAAGCTTCTATACAGAAAAACTACAGTAGAACCAACTGGTTATAATTACACACTACTATATGAAATTAATATTAAACACAAATATATATGTACTGCTAATTGAACTCTTTTATTAGACTTCAATATTGTGTTTATCAGTTTGTAACAACAACAGAAACACTATAAATATAATGATAAACTTTGGCGTAGTGGAAAGCAATAATTTCACTCATTTCTGAATGCTTACGTTTTGAAGGATTTAGTGCTTGCAAAATTTAAAATTCAGGTGAAGCTAATTGGGTGGCTTTTCCTCAGATGAGACATGACATTTGGAAGAAATCAAGCATTTTAGCAAGAATTTTGGTAAGTTATTTGCAATCTCCCTTTTTATCAGTATATCACTTTATCTCAGAGGTTCTTGGGATAGTGGTTAAAGTAGACTAGGAACAGGGAAATCCAGGTTGTAGTCCTTCTTTGCGGAAGGATGAGTCATGTGAGATCAGTCAGTCTTTCTCAGCCTTAGATTGGAAGTTGCAAAGTATCTATTTACCAACCTGCACTAGAGTGACACAGTATAATTTGATGCATAATGAATGGACCTTCAATGAACAAGTTTACATCCTGCAGTGGGTTGTTTTGAAATCATGAGTTTAAGTCGATCATGTTTAAATATTTTATATTTAATGGTATGCTCAAATAAGCAAAATACATGTTATTTAGTTTTTGTTTTTTTAAAAACTGAACCGGTTGTGATCTATTTTGGATTTACACTAAGGAAAAAAAGGCTTTTACTATCATCCAGGGTTGTTGGTTTTTTAAGGAGTAATATTATACTTATTTATTATTAAATTTGTTTTCTGCCCATCTTATCACAAGGCAACTCTGGGATATGGGTATAAAATGTATTAATTATACATGTCATATAAATTCAAAAAGTTGGCAAAAAAAGTATTGTGGAATGCAAAGAAAACAGTCCAATTCAATAACATCCCAAGTCCCTAACCCTCAAAACTGCCCATTCTCGTGCATAATCCTGTAAAACCAGAATTATATCATAACGTACAGTAGTCCCAGAGATATTCTCAGAATGCCTACACTGATTGTTGCTATTTGGGTGGTGGCTACTACAGGAGCTCCGTTTACAGAATCTTCTTGGACCCTTTCGCAAGATAGGGTCCAAGATATTTCGCAAATATCTAGTATTTTGGGAAAGTCAAATAGAGAAAATGACAATGCTTACCCCACTTATCCTCCTCCTTTCTTACCCCACTTATCCTCCTCCTTGCAAAAGTAGCTCCGCCAATGGCACAATTTCACAACAATTTAAATCATTATCTCTCTCAATATGAAATAAAAAAGTGTAGGCACTATATTTTAATAATGGTTTATCAGTCTCTAATAGTGAAGCATTTTTGTCAATGAAAGGGGCAATATCAAGTATATGCAATATAAATGAAATACACTTTTAAATTATAGGGGAAAAGCTAAGAGAATCTGAATAGGTTCAGGCCATGCTGCAGAAAAAGCAGAAAAAGCTTGAAGGGAGAAATCATTCTTGTATGCACTGATACACACTTTAATAGCTTTTTCCTTCTAAAAAGAATTCTATATCCATTATCGTTTTCTTTTTCTTTTTTTAACTCCATATCAGCAGTTAAAGAAGGCATATGAAAAGTTATTTTTCTTGGCAATTACTCTCTACAATCTGTTTTCAAACACAGCTGTAATCACTTAATGGAAACAAATCATTTGTGAAATCAATACATATATGTAGCCAGGTTAGATTACAAAATGTTAAAATGTTATCACTTTTCACTGAAGAAGTCATTTAGATCATTTGGACCTTCTCCTTAAGAATTCCACATGGAAGAGACACAAATTTAACTAAAGATTTAAATTCTCATACAAAACCATGATAGCCTTTTAAAAGAAAAATACAGGCATTTTATCCACATTGTATTTATTGCCTTTATTCTAAACTCAGCTTTAAGGAAAATGGCTCGTAAATATGGATCTAGGAATTGGCCTTCTAACTTGACTAATAAGTCTTGCTAAGCACTGATAAGATTGCACCAAACCAATTTAAATTAAAGAACAAAATTGAATCTTAAAAATTAAAAAAATAATGAAAATATAGCAACACACTGCTGCTCTGTTTTTACCTAAAAATATCAATAAATTAATAAATCTGACACTTACTATATCTACATTACTCTATACAAAAACTACTTTTAATAGATGCAATTGACAATGGCATTATTTAAGTGTCTACAGGTAATCATCCTTGTTCCTTCATAAAAAATAATTAAAAAATCAAGGACTTTTTTATATTCAAACTTAGAAAGCAGTGATTCAAAATCTAGCATTGTTTGTAGTTTCAGTGATGGCCTTGGACAAATTGTGAGCTCTCATCTTAAGTTCTCTACCTACAAATATGCCTCAGTACGTCCTGGTGGTTTTGCTGCAAGCATAAACAAATGTATAGATTATATTTGTATAGAAATTGTTAATTTTCCTGCATGAAATAATATTTCTGGTAAAATTACTAGTAGCATTCATTCTCATATTCATCATCTTAATATATTATTAATCAAAATATTAGAGAAATTAAAGCAAGGGAGAAAATAAACTTATTACCATTTTAGAACAAACCAGCAAACTGTATTAAGAACTGCTGTGTTAAAAACCACACACACACACACATCTTTTAAAACTCTGAAGCTGTTAACTGCTATTGAAAATGATTTTCATGCTGAACTAACTATTCACTTGTGAACTGTATTGTGTTACGCCCAACACTTTGAATAAGTTATTTTCAAATAGGCAAGAAATGTTGTTATATTATAAAACCCAGGTATCTAATTCTGTCAATAAGTATTTGTTGATTCATAATGCAACAAAACATGATCTATCTCTCTCTCCCCCGCCCACTCTCTTATTCCTACAGGTAGTCCTTAACTTACAACCATTCATTTCATGACCATTTTAAAGTTACAATAGCTCTGAAAAAAGTGACTTATGATCAGTCTTCACACTTATGACAACTGCAATATCCTGACGGTCCAACACTGATATTTGAATGTTTGGTAACTGATATGTGTTTACAAGGATGGCAGCATCCTGGGTGATGTGATCACCATCTTCAGTTCTGACTGTTACTGACAAGCAATGTCAATGAGGGATGCTGGATTCGCTTAACAATCATGTGATTCACTTAACA